>NC_054713.1:6500046-6662546 GCF_016097555.1 Gigantopelta aegis | reverse complement strand
GGGCACACACCTCAGCTATCTGGGCTGTCTTTCCAGGGCAGTAGGTTAGTTGTTAGTGGTTAGTGAGAGAGAAGTTGGTGTAATGGTCTTACACCTAACCATTGGGTCATTAAAAGTAGCTCTAAATGGGAGCCGGTACCGGGCTACGAACCCAGTACCTACCAGCCTTGTGTCCGATGGCTTAACCACAATGCCACCGAGGCCGGTATCTTATTGTCAGTTTACTTTTCTTTACATCTCTCTCCCAACATTCATGCCTGTTCAGCATTAATGTATTTTCAACTTATTTTCGTCTTATATCCAATTACGGTTCAAGCATACTGTCCTGGGCACACCTCAGTTATCTGAGCTGTCTGTCCAGGACAGTGGGTTAGTGGTTAACTCGTAGTTGTTAGTGGTTAGTGAGAGAGAAGTCGGTGTAATGGTCTTACACATTCCCATTGAGTCGTTAAAACTCGCTCTGGGTGGGAGCTGGTACTGGGCTACGAACCCTGTACCTCACAGCTTTACGCCCGATGGCTTAACCACTATATCACTGGGACCGGTATTTTATTTACATCTCTCTCCCAACACGCATGCCTGTTCACCATTTAAACTAGCAGAAAATACTGTTAGCAATTGTGCCGATTTTCTTTGCAACATATAATCCAATCTGTGTACTCGTATTTATAATGCAGTTTCTGCTCTAGTGCCTTCTATAAATTGTCTGTAGATTGTATAATGTATTATCTGGTTCTGATAATGCACTTACATGTACTTGTAACCATCAGACAGTTAAATTAAATAACAGTCAGGGCATACAATGGAAATAGAGTGGGATCTACATGAACCGTGATGCTAGCCTGAAACGCTTTGGTCGCAGGATCAAATCTCATCAGTGGACATATTCCCTACAACTGGTATATCAGAGACCGTGGTATGTGCTGTCCTGTCTGTGGGAAAGTGCACATAAAAAAGAGTCCTTGCTGCTAATGGAAAAATGTAGCAGGGTACCTCTGAAGAATTCACTGAAAATGTATGTGGGTTTTTTTTTGCATAATATATTATATCTCTCGTGGTAGAATGGAAGCATGCAAAATTTCAGCTCTCAGTTCCAAACTGATTTTGCATTGGCAGATCCAACAAATCCATTTAGGGTGAGTAGGGGGTTGGTCCAATGACATGTGGCTGAAGGCAACACATGTTCCCAAATGAATTACTTGGGGTCTCTAAAGTAAAGTATGAAAAAATAAAATTAAAATATAACTGTTGCAATATTTAGGGGGGTATGTAGATCCACTACTGTTTTGTGAAAACATCGAGGTTCGAAATAGTGCTGAACACATAAAAAAGTGATTAAAAAAGAGGTGTGTATTGTTCCCTATTTTTAATGAATAATATTTACAAACAAATTTGGTGGCTAAAACTTTGCACGTACCACCATACACCAGCCCTTGGTCTCGTCTAGTGAATAGTTGGTCTGGGCTAGTAGAAATTATCAACTGTAATACATAAGGCACTAGTCAAAGCTTCTGTGAGAACTAGTAACTTTCTCATACATTTGTCAAACATTGAAAATAGGTGGTGCATCTTCATGCAGCTCAGAATATGTTAGACACCAAAATATCCATAAACTGAAAATGTACTGAGGTGTCATTAATCAGACATTCCTTTCTTTTATAAAGTCTGATCTCACACAAGTGTACACATCGTCCAGAAAGAGCTATATGTACATGTTGCAGGACTGGCAGTGTTGTGGTTGCTGCGATCATTATTGATTAGTTATCGATTAGGCCTGCATGTTCTATTAACTAGTGTTACAAAATGCACACATCTTCACTTCTGTTCTGTGCTGGGAATGATTTCATTGCTTGGGTGGGATATAGCGGACTGGCAGTGTTGTGGTTGCTGCGACCATTATTGATTAGTTATCGATTAGGCCTGCATGTTCTATTAACTAGTGTTACAAAATGCACACATCTTCACTTCTGTTCTGTGCTGGGAATGATTTCATTGCTTGGGTGGGATATAGCGGACTGGCAGTGTTGTGGTTGCTGCGATCATTATTGATTAGTTATCGATTAGGCCTGCATGTTCTATTAACTAGTGTTACAAAATGCACACATCTTCACTTCTGTTCTGTGCTGGGAATGATTTCATTGCTTGGGTGGGATATAGCGGACTGGCAGTGTTGTGGTTGCTGCGACCATTATTGATTAGTTATCGATTAGGCCTGCATGTTCTATTAACTAGTGTTACAAAATGCACACATCTTCACTTCTGTTCTGTGCTGGGAATGATTTCATTGCTTGGGTGGGATATAGCGGACTGGCAGTGTTGTGGTTGCTGTGAACATTATTGATTAGTTATCGATTAGGCCTGCATGTTCTATTAACTAGTGTTACAAAACATACACATCTTCACTTCTGTTCTGTGCTGGGCATGATTTCATTGCTTGGGTGTGATATAGAGGACTGGCAGTGTTGTGGTTGCTGTGATCATTATTGATTAGTTATCGATTAGGCCTGCATGTTCTATTAACTAGTGTTACAAAATGCACACATCTTCACTTCTGTTCTGTGCTGGACATGATTTCATTGCTTGGGTGGGATATAGCGGACTGGCAGTGTTGTGGTTGCTGCGACCATTATTGATTAGTTATCGATTAGGCCTGCATGTTCTATTAACTAGTGTTACAAAATGCACACATCTTCACTTCTGTTCTGTGCTGGGCATGATTTCATTGCTTGGGTGGGATATAGCGGACTGGCAGTGTTGTGGTTGCTGTGATCATTATTGATTAGTTATCGATTAGGCCTGCATGTTCTATTAACTAGTGTTACAAAATGCACACATCTTCACTTCTGTTCTGTGCTGGGAATGATTTCATTGCTTGGGTGGGATATAGCGGTCTGGCAGTGTTGTGGTTGCTGTGATCAATATTGATTAGTTATTGATTAGGCCTGCATGTTCTATTAACTAGTGTTACAAAATGCACACATCTTCACTTCTGTTCTGTGCTGGGAATGATTTCATTGCTTGGTTGGGATATAGCGGACTGGCAGTGTTGTGGTTGCTGTGAACATTATTGATTAGTTATCGATTAGGCCTGCATGTTCTATTAACTAGTGTTACAAAACATACACATCTTCACTTCTGTTCTGTGCTGGGCATGATTTCATTGCTTGGGTGGGATATAGCGGACTGGCAGTGTTGTGGTTGCTGCGATCATTATTGATTAGTTATCGATTAGGCCTGCATGTTCTATTAACTAGTGTTACAAAATGCACACATCTTTACTTCTGTTCTGTGCTGGGCATGATTTCATTGCTTGGGTGGGATATAGCTCAGTGGTAAAGCGTTCACTTGATGGGCGGTCGGGTTTCAAATCGATCCCTGTCGGTGGGCGCATAGTGCTACTTCTTGTTCCAGCCAGTGCACCATGACTGGTATATCAAAGGCCATGGTGTGTGCTATCCTGTCTGGGATGGTACATATAAAAGATCCCTTGCTACTAATGGAAAAATGTAGAGGGTTTATTCTCTAAGACTGTCAGAATTACCAACTGTTTGACATCCAATAGCCGGTGATTAATGAATCTGTGCTCTAGTGGTGGTGTTAAACAACAAAAAGAAAGAAAAAGAGATTTCATTTCCTAGACTGCTGTGACATTGTCATGTGTACAGGTTTATGTATGCATGCGGCACAGCATGCTTGTTAAAACACAATGACAAGCAAGTACATTTTATGGGCTATAATATTAAACAGGAAATGACTCAAATAAGTATATAACAACACCTTAACACATTTTGATCTACTGTTACATGGTTGTTTTATTTTGACACTTATTCAAGACAGTGAGATGAGAATACTGTGGGCCTTAGTGTAAAAAGCAGATAGTGGTCTTTTGGTGATTTGCAGTTTTCCATGCACAAGATAGGATGCATGACAGTTTGATTTACCATGTACCAGGCGTGAAACAATGGAGACCATCAAGACCAATGACACCTTTAGAGAGCACTCTTCCATGGATGGACAGATTTATTGATTGATGGATGGATAGAGGGAGGGAGGGAGGGATGGATGGACGGAGAGATGAATTGATGGGTGGATGAAGGGAGGGAGAGATGAATGGATGGATGGAAGGAAGGAAGGAAATGTTTTATTTACGGTTATATGGCGTCAGACATATGGTTAAGGACCACACAGATATTGAGAGAGGAAACCCGCTGTCGCTACTTCATGGGCTACTCTTTTCGATTAGCAGCAAGGGATCTTTTATATGCACCATCCCATGGACAGGATAGCACATATAACGGCCTTTGTTGTACCAGTCATGGTGCACTGGCTGGAGCGAGAAATAGCGCAATGGGCCCACTGACTGGATGGATGGATAGAGGGATGAATTGATGGGTTGACATATATGTAATAAACGTTTCATCCTGCAGCTACTATTTCTATTACGACAGCTGAATAAAGCAAATAAAAGTCATAAACCTAGACTAACAGATTATGACTTTTGACATCATGTACATAATATGTTACGTGAAAGGCATAGATGCATTACAAAATCATTGAATTCGACTTGACTTGATATGTACATATATGTTGTATTTTACTTGTGCAACTGATGAGCTGTGACATCTCAAAGTTAAATAAAGAATTGAATTGAATTGATTTGTAGCTCATCGTACAATATAGGTGAAATAACTTAAGTACAGGTAATCGTTTTTCATCTTAATTTTTAACGGATTACAGTTTAATAACTTGTTAATGACATAGGATATCGGCTTTATCCTGTTCATGCAAGCCGAATGGGAAATTCCACTCGGCACGCCTCACAGAATTTTCTATTCTTGCCTTCACAGGATAAAGCTTATAACTACATGCACATTGTTTGTCATTAATTACTTATTCTCTATATAACGTTAGTGCCATTTAATCTGCATTGTCTAATAAATCGTGAACATATGGACCTATATGTATGCAATTAATACTACATGCAATCTAATGAATTTAACCTTTCTGAACCCTTAAGTGGAGACAGGAAGTAAATATCAAAATGAAACCAACAGAAGAAATTGACTTAACTTTGAAATGTACACAAACTGTTTGAATTGAATGACATCTATGTGTACCTGCATCAAGTCTAGAAAGATGTCACCCACAAATATAAATATATAAACATACCTTATCCTGTAAAGCGCTTGCTTGATGTGTGGTCGGTTTGAGATCGATCCCTGTTGGTGAGCCCATTGGGCTATTTTTCATTCCAGCCAGTGTACCACAACTGGTATATCAAAAGTCGTGGTATGTGCTATCTTGTCTGTGGAGTGGTGCATATAAAAGATCCCTTGCTACTAATGTAAAAATATAGCGGGTGTCGTCTCTAAGTTAAGAGTCGGTCTATGACTTACTGTCGAAATTACCAGGGTTTCTGCCAGAGGGTAAAATGGGTATGGCGCCATACCCAAATTTTTTGGCACATTTTTTTTTTTTTTTTACGTCAAACTTTTGACAAAGTTAATTACTCTTATCATTATTGTATGATTTTCTTAACCCTAACCCTAAACTTAACCCATGTTCTTTCTGGGAGAGGCCCCCCATACCCTCTGTTGACTGGTTGCATTCAATTTCATAGCGCCATACCCCAAAACTTCTTTCTTGCAGAAACACTAAATAGCCGATGATTAATAAATCATTGTGCTCTAGCAGTGTGGTTAAAGAAAACAAACAAACAAACAAAGAAACAAACTAAATCCTTATCCTGTAAAGTGCAGTTATATATATAACAATAACATTCAGGTCAAAGGTCGAGCTATGCTTTACTTTTTATATAAACACATGTAAACTGTTATTTGTAGTTATACAGATCTTGTACATGTACCCCTGCAGTTTATATAGACCTACACCTGTAATTTATATAGATTCTCACCTGGCCGAGATTTGAATAGAGCGGGAGTCTGGCCAAGCTGGTGTTGTTTCACACTTGTTTATAAGATCACATAAAGTGGTGAACAGGGCCAGAGCTAATATTTTACTGGGGGTGGGGATCAGATGAATGAGAAAAGGAATGTCAAGGAATGTTTGTAGAAAGACACTAGAGTATATTTTAAACTTTTATTTGGAGAGAGAGAGAAAAAGAGAGACAGACCAGACAGATGAGGAAGAGAGGGAGAGAGAGAGAGAGAGAGAGAGAGAGAGAGAGAGAGAGAGAGAGAGTGAGTGAGAGTGAGGGGGGAGAGGGATGGAGAAAGAGAGAGGGATGGAGAAAGAGGGAGAGAGAGAGAGAGATGGAGATGTAACCAAGATACATTCTGTACATACACTTTTCAGCTACATAATTATCAGTTTTACTGTTTCACTTACTGAAACTGGCCGAATGTTTTGGGTGTTGTTTTAGACACATTGCAATACCCAAGTATGTACATTAAACAGTACAAAACGTGTGTTGCTGCTGTTGATAACTCAAACATTAAATTTGTAGCAAGAATATTTGAGTGTGATAAATCAGTGTGCTCTAGTGTCATTAGACAAAACAAACTTTAACTTTATTTAAGTCTGCAGTTGTAATAAGTTAAATTAACCATTTTCAATCATGATAAGTCTACAGTTTAGAGAATGTCCAGGGTCATGCTCTGTAATGGTCAGTGATGGTCACTGATGGTCAAGTGTGACCACCAGTTTGACCCTTACTGTTGCTGGTGACCACCTCATGTAATAGTACTAATACTGTAACTATGATGGCGTACTAAAGTGATGAATTTCACACCACACACCTCACTAGCATTCCTTTGGTATTTATAGGTAACAATATATATATATATATATAGCAAGTAGCATCTCCCCGGGTCAAAGTTCAAAGGGCACCTAACTTTGAATGTCACATTAAATAAGTGTATGGATGTCTTTGATGAGATACGTGACGGTTTTACTTGTCATATAAAATGTGGTTTCATCTGGCCAATAAATTCCTGTAATTTAAGTTGAACTGTATTGGTAAACCAGCTACTAATGCACGAGCGTAGGAAGGTGCCAAAAAGTGGGGGGTGGGGGGGGTGGGGGTGGGTGGGGGGGGGGGTGGGGGGGGGGGAGGGGGCACACTTTTATATTTGCACACTTTTACACTATTATAAAGCGAAATATCTGAAAAGTGCCCCCCCCCCCCCCCCCCCCCCCATTTCCTATGCCAGTGTAATGCCATTGAAAGGTGTGGGGTCCCACTGAAAATGGGTGGGATTTAGCTCAGTGGGTTGAGTGCTCGCTTGAGATGCTTGCATAACAGGATCGAACCACCTCGGTGGATCCATTCAGCTGATTGGTTTTTTTTTCTTGTTCCAACCAGTGCACCACAACTGGACAAAGGCCGTGGTATATGTGTTTTCCTGTCTGTGGGAAAGTGTATATAAAAGATCCATTCGTGCATTAGAAAAAATGTAGCGTGTTTCCTCTGATGACTACGAGTCAGAATTACCAAATGTTTGACATCCAATAGCGATGAGTAATTAATCGATGTACTCTAGTGGTGTTGTTAAACAAAATAAAACTTTAACTGTTCTTGTTCAGTACATGCTCATTTAATTTATTTTTATTAACAAAGAAGGGACATCAGTATATGAGGAGGTGGGGGTGTTGACTCCATGCAACATTGTTTCAAAAAGTTTCATCAGAGACAGTTGGTGATCTGTTGAAAATTTAATAGCAAATATTATTTAACGTTTTAGAATTGTGAATTGATCTCTAAAATTAGCTTAGCGAATTACATTATACTGAACAAAATATTCCTAGTACCCCCCTCCCCCCGCCATACTAGCTACACATGTAGATGTATGGCACTGATCGGAGACCCCCCATAGCTACACATGTAGATGTATGGCACTGATTGGAGACCCCCCCCCCCCCCCCCCATAGCTATACATGTAGATGTATGGCACTGATCGGATAACCCACATAGCTATACATGTAGATGTATGGCACTGATCAGAGACCCCCCCCCCCCCCCGATAGTTACACATGTATGGCACTGATCTGAGACACCCCCCATAGCTACACATGTAGATGTATGGCACTTATCGGAGACCCCCCCCATAGCTATACATATAGATGTATAGCACTGATCGGAGACCCCCCCCCCATAGCTATACATGTAGATGTATGGCACTGATCGGAGACCCCCCCCCCATAGCTACACATGTAGATGTATGGCACTGATAGGAGACACCCCCCCCCCATAGCTACACATGTAGATTATGGCACTGATCGGAGACCACCACCCCCCCATAGCTACACATGTAGATGTATGGCACTGATCGGATAACCCACATAGCTATACATGTAGATGTATGGCACTGATCAGAGACCCCCCCCCCCCCCCCCGATAGTTACACATGTATGGCACTGATCTGAGACACCCCCCATAGCTACACATGTAGATGTATGGCACTTATCGGAGACCCCCCCCATAGCTATACATATAGATGTATAGCACTGATCGGAGACCCCCCCCCCCCATAGCTATACATGTAGATGTATGGCACTGATCGGAGACCCCCCCCCCCCCCATAGCTACACATGTAGATGTATGGCACTGATCGGAGACCCCCCCCCCCCATAGCTACACATGTAGATTATGGCACTGATCGGAGACCCCCCCCCCCCCCATAGCTACACATGTAGATGTATGGCACTGATCGGAGACCCCCCCCCCCATAGCTACACATGTAGATGTATGGCACTGATCGGAGAACCCCCCATAGCTATACATGTAGATGTATGGCACTGATCGGAGAACCCTCCATACTAGCTACACATGTAGATGTATGGCACTGATAGGAGACACCCCCCCCCCCCATAGCTACACATGTAGATTATGGCACTGATCGGAGACCACCACCCCCCCATAGCTACACATGTAGATGTATGGCACTGATTGGAGACCCCCCCCCCCCCCCCCCCATAGCTATACATGTAGATGTATGGCACTGATCGGAGAACCCTCCATACTAGCTACACATGTAGATGTATGGCACTGATAGGAGACACCCCCCCCCCCCCATAGCTACACATGTAGATTATGGCACTGATCGGAGACCACCACCCCCCCATAGCTACACATGTAGATGTATGGCACTGATTGGAGACCCCCCCCCCCCCATAGCTATACATGTAGATGTATGGCATAATATGAGATAATATATTGATTAATATGTTCTGTGGTTAAACCTGCTACATTTTCCATTAATAGCAAGGATATAGGAAGAGGTGGGGGTGTAATTGCCCCCCCCCCCCCACTGTTGTCCCCCTTCCCATAGCTACACATGCACATGTATGTATGACACTGACTGGAGAGATGTTGAGGCAAGATATTGATTCAGAGGTTTTCAGTACATATTTTTGTGTTCTGCTGTTAACCCTGCTACATTTTCTGTTAATAGCAAGCAACCTTTTACATGCATATCCACACCAATTTATGAGGTGTGTGTATGTGTAAATGCTCCCCTCCATTGTCCACCCTCCCATAGCTACACATGTACATGTTTGTATGACACTGACAGGAAAGTTGAGATAAGATGTTGATTTAGACAGTCTGTACATATTTTTGTGTTCTATTAAACTTGGTACATGTACATCCACACCAATATATGAGGAGGTGGTGGTGTAATAGACCTCTTTCACATTCCAATTGCACATGTGCGCAAAGTACTGTCCCTTGCCGAATTGGATGGTATCGAGGCTATATACAAATTGGGGAGCATGATCGACAGTTGTCATGAGCGTCGTGAGTAACTTCGTAGGAACTGTGAATCTCTAGCGACTAACGTACATATTTCATATAAGATGTTAAAATGGCTGCAAAAAAACGGTCTACTAAAGTTTACATCGGAATGGTTTAAGACCAAAAGCAGTGAAACATTAACTTAGATGAAGTCTCTGAAGCCACCTGTCAAGGGTATTTTATCAGCGCAAAATTAAAAGATTCATACAATAAAATTAACTTTAGTGAAATGTGTTTGCTACTTTTAACTAGAACTATAATTAGAATTATAGTTAAATATTCAAGCGAATTTACCAGTGATGTTTAATTCTCCACATGTATCAGTATTTAAAATTTAATAAAATATGCCTCCCCTTCCCCCTAAAACCCCCCAACAAAACCCCTAACTCACATAGACCTTTATCACAGCTCTATTTTCCCCTTATCGTTTCATTAAAAAAAACCCAGTCGTACAACTACTAATCAATGTTACATGTCTATCCACAAATTATTTATTTATGTATTTATTTATTTATATATTTATTTATTTATCTTATCTTATTTTATTTGTTATTTTATTTTATTTTATTTTCACTATCATTTATATCAGATGCATACAACTTCACTTGGAATAATATCTGATATTTACGAAGTTTTAAAACATATATATGAGCTGTCACACGCGAAAACCTACAACTTAGCATGACATCAGAAACCGAGTGGCTGTTTGCATTGTTTGTTTTGAAGAAGTTAGAAGATGACATCTTCTTCTTTACATGAAGATCAGTTTGAAGTAAACATATATCTGTATGTTCAATAGTGTTTGATTACTATTTTGTATTTTGTACCTGAGAACATTGGTCGAGATCGTTAGCGATACCATCAGTACTTTGATACACATTTACAAGCATAGGAACTAGTCCTATATATCGATATGGTATGCAAGTGTCACACGTTTTTATGTATATATATATATAGACAGTGTCCCTCCACTACAGATTGTGCCCCCTCCCCTCCACCAACTCCAGATATCGTTCCTACATGCCTGATTCTAATGTTCTATACACCAGCACTCAAATTTCATATGTATCATTTAATTTTATTCCAAATACGAACAAAATTTTAAATAACTTGGTGAAGAGAAATACCGACAAGAATCCTGAATGTATTTATCTGTATAATGCTTTATAAATATTTAAATCATGTTAAATACAATAAATGTCTGCATACATACACACGCACACACATTAATATTATTTCAGCTTATATCCGATATTTATTGCGTACGAATCCGAACCGATGGTTTGTTGGCAATTAACAACCAAATATTTTTTATTTCGTGATAAACAATATTTAATTCACAAATGTCTCCAATAAGTTTTGTTGGATGTCGACAGAATGTTCGGGTTCCCTATTAATAGAATAATTAATCATGGAGATATTCACTTTCCTGTTGCATGGCCTCCCATTGTCTATGCCCCCCAACTTGTCCACAGGTCTATTTTTGTGAGATCTTGCGTGATTTCGCGGTTTGCATCCTCAGGTTACCCCACAACGGGCACATGTGCAGTGGAAAGTGAAAGAGGTCTATTGCCCCCTCCATTGACCCCACTGCCATAGTTATACATGTACATGTATGACGCTGACTGGAGAGTTGAGATAAGATATTGATTTAGACGGTCTGTACATATTGTTGTGTTCTGTTGTTAGCATGACATGTAACCGCAAACATGTCTGGGAATGACATACAGGCCATCCTTTAAAACATGTTTGGTTATCAGTAACACAAGCTCGGATGATCTGGACCATGTAGCTGAGTCCCATTAGTCTTTTTCTCGCTCCGGCCAGTGCACCACGACTGGTACATCAAAGGCCATGGTATGTGCTATCCTGTCTATGGGATGATGCATATAAAAGATCACTTGCTGCTAATTGAAAAGAGTAGCCCATGAAGTGGCGACAGCAGGTTTCCTTTCTCAATATCTGTGTGGACCGTAACCATATGTCCGAAGCCATATAACCGTAAATAAAATGTGTTGAGTGCGTTGTTAAATAAAACATTTCTTTCTTTCTTTTCATGTAGCTGAGTCATAGAGTGCTTACAGGAGGATGATGGGATCCATTATTTTAAATAGTCACCCATCTTACAGGGCTCAAAAGTGGCCAGAAAATATGGTGGCCCAAAAAATAATAATGGATATTGGCAAATTAAGATAAGCAAACCATGAACCACGAGCAAGATTTTAATCTGGAATAAATATATGCAATACAAATATTAATAGTGGCTCATATGTTATAGCTCTAAATAATATTATTTGGGCAACTAAGGCCATTATTTTTTTATATTTAAGTCGCCCAAACAAGACATTAGTTGCATTTGGCGACCTGGCCACAGGCCGTTTCGAGCCGTGATCTTAGCTTTCTTTTCCTTTTTTTTTTTTTTAAATGACACCACAAACAAGTGTTTTCGAAATAAGCACTTATATATGGTTGTCATGTAATTAAGTAAATTTTATTTTTGGCCTGTCACTCTGAGCAATCAAAGACATTATCCTTGCACTTAAATAAAACTAACAATTTATTTGGCCCAGTGAAAATATTGGTGGACAAGTAAATTTCTAGATGTACTTGTCTGGTTGTCTAGTGAAAAATTCTGCTTATAGCTATCACTGACCAGAGCACATTGATTTATTAATCATTGGCTATTGGATATCAAACATTTGGTAATTCAGACATATAGTATTAGAGAGAAAACCCAATACATTGTTTCCATTAATTTTATATGCACCATCCCACGGACAGGATAGCACATACGACAGACTTTAATATATCAGTCTAGTGCACAGGCTGGAACGATAAATAGTCCAATATGCCCACCAACGAGGATCGATCCTAAACTGACTGCACATCATGCGAGCGCTTTACCACTGAACTATGTCCCACCCCATATTTTGTGGTAACCTGTAAGACTTTGTGCTTATTTCGATGCTGATGGTTACAAAATAACAATCATTGACCACATCATAGGATGTTTACATCAGAAACAACAGAAAAGCTAAATACTTGTAACAATCGTCTATTGTTTTTTGACATTACATTGGATAAAATAAGTAACGATGCATAAGTTAAATGCATCGGAAGACTTCAATGAGCATGCATTGTATTTGTTTCTTATTAATAGGATGGTGGTTTTCAATAGGCTGATGATGTAAACAGACATAAATAGATAGATCTATACAAATTTTCAACTTCATGGTGATTTACCCACTTTTCACAGAGTTGTGTTCCTTGAACTTAGGAGATATAAAACCCCCCTACAAAAAATGTCCGGCCTTTTGTTGTGCAGTGCTTGAAGACACTGAGATGACATTTTTTGTATGCATATAGCTTTAAATATCATACATGTACTGTTACAGATCAAGTAACTTTCATGTTGTACCCCTTGAATTTAGGAGATACAAAAATTGTTGGGCCTGGTAGGGGACATGCAGAGCCTGGTAGGGGACATGCAGGGCCTGGTAGGGGACATGCAGGACCTGGTAGGGGACATGCAATGCTTTAGCAGTACCATCATAATGCATGTTAACATATGTTTTAATTGAATTGGTCTAGTTGCAGTAAACAATAAATTTCTTAAGCTTTGCCTGAACCTTTTCTTTTTGTTCTTCCCTTTTTGCTTGATTACGACCAATCCATATTTCTAATGTTAGCCGATGTACACATGGGTTCGGCAGAGGGACAAACAGATAGATATTATGTTGCAATGGAAAACATCGCAGTTTGGTCCAAGAAGCTTCAATCAATTTGGAGATGTTTGCCAGAGATGTGTCTTAACTTCGCTTTTCACATGGGCAATACTAATGGCGTGATCGTACTATAGCAGGGCATTTCGGACACGGGACTGACAGCCTAATCTTTCTGTGGAATGTTCTCGGGGAAAGGAATGACCAGTAAAAACTGATTAAGTTTCTTGCAGTGATGAGTGACGATCTGCAAGCACATTGATGGAATACGTGCGTGTAACAGTGTGACATACGGACGTTTGAGCATTAACATAATAATGATCTCTTCGGGTTTTTTTATTTTCTTTCTTTTTATTGTGTGATATATAATGGGTGATATACATTGTACATGTACAAGTTCTGCACTAATGTGTTCCACTACTGCACGTTTGCATGGTTTTATGGATTTGTATGCTGGTGTCTGTTGATAAATAATTGGTACTTAAAAGTTGCATTGTTATGCAAGGTATGTGACAGATGGTCAATAACAGTTTGTTGAAAATTACACCATGTGACACATATAAATTTATATACAAATGTACAAGCATAAGCCCATACATATAAATATTTATATATATCCTTTTAATTTGTTTAACTGTAGCTTTGGTATCATCATTGTTTAACTTGATTTGTGTGCTTATATACATTGAAGATTGAAGCACACTGTCTTGTATACACACCTCAGCTATCTGGGCTGTCTTGTCCAAGACAGGGATTTAATATACATGTAGTTAGTTGTTAATGAGGGAGAAATCATTGTAGTCACTGTATGTCTGTACATGTACCTCTCCTTTCAGCCACTGCAACTTTTTGGGTGGGCGTTGGTACTGCAATACAGGTACCTACCGACCTTAGCAGTACTATATTAAGCACTATGCCACGTAGGACATTGGTGATATCCCTTCCCAACAAGTATCAAAGGCCTTGGTATGTGCTGTCCTGTCTGTGGGAAAGTGCACATGAAAGCTATCTTACTGCTGATTAAAAGATTTAGCAGATTCCCTCTGAAGACAACATGTAAATGTACGTGTCACAATGATCAAAGGATTGACATCCCGGGACATTAAATAGCTAATACTTAATTAATCCAGGTGCTCTAATAGTGGTGTTAAACAAAACCAACTTTAATTAATTAATGTTTTCCAGATTTAGTTGTAATTTCTGGATTTTTAATTGTCTCTGCAGTGCTTCTTGGTTTACAATAATTTAAGATACAGTTTCTGTTGATGGTTTGCAGATATATATATATATACATGTACACACTGAAGGCTTCAGTGAAGGCCCCCACCATTTTAAACCATTGTGCAGCCCTAACCCTTGGGCCAATCACATTACCCAACCATTTGTATATAAATTACCGGATTTGTTTTTTTTCTGTAACCCACTTTCATTGCTGATTGTAGTTATAGTTATAAGAGTGGATTTACCAATAAAGTGTGGATAAAACATTTGTATTCTGCTTTAGAAAATCTACAAATCGCTACAGTGTACAAATATATGTACCGTTCATGTATATCCCGCAGTATGCTCAATCCGTTTATCTGACGTTGCAATCTATCTCAACTGGATGATTTACAAACTGACCAGCAAATGATGAAACTGACCAGCAAATGATGAAACTGACCAGCAAATGATGAAACTTACCAGCAAATGATGAAACTGAAGAACAGGATGAGAAGGAAAGAAAAAGAAAAGGAAAAAGAACCTGTGGATGAAAGGAAGGAGAGAAAGGACGAGTTGAGCATATCGGACTGTGTCGAGCCAGTTTACACGTCTGTGGTGTCGGCTAGCGGACTGTTCCCTCATCTCAAACTGGAGGATGACGGGAGGATTAATATCGGGGGGTTGTTGTTGACCATCGGAAATACTCATAGGTGAGGAGATCGAACACTGGTCTGTGCATGTCTTTATCTGGAGTGGGTGGGGTGGATGGGGGTAGGTGGGTGTAGCTTGATCTGTGCATGTCTTTATCTGGAGTGGGTGGGGTGGATGGGGGTAGGTGAATGTAGCTTGATCTGTGCATGTCTCTGTCTGGGGTTGGTGGGGGTAAGTGAATGTAGCTTAGTGGTAAAGTGCAAGCCTGATAAATGATAATCGTGTGAGACAATAACACACACACACACACACACACACACACACACACACACACACACACCACAAACATTTGGACATAATTTGTGACATATACATATATTTCTGAACTAGATACATTTTAAGGGCAGGGTTTTTAATAAGATCCAGTATCTGGCAAAATTGACTTGCATGGTACATTTTGCATAAACTATTTCACTAATATATGTATATAAGAAATGAGAAAAATCTGTTAATAATCGCCTACATATGTATGTACACAGTACTTGACATATGCTTGTATAAATTATACAGGGATCTATGTCATACTATAATTATAGGAGCACACTGATTTCAATTAAAACATGTTTAACATTTGAATCCACACTATAGACGTGTTGAGGCTCCTCCACAAAAGTCCATCCTCTAGCACTTCTACTTTCATCTGTATTGAGAGCACTCATTTGAAGAGCATTCTTTGCTATGTTATATCTGCTTCAATCGATGAATGAATGAATGAATAAATGAATGAATGGTTAACGACACCCCAGCACAAAAATTGGCTATTGTTTATCTACTTAAGTCTTTTTATTAGTGGATTGGAAGCCAGTGCACTATGACTGGTATATCAAAGGTTGTGGTATGTTGTGATTCCTTGAAACATGTGGTGGGTTTCCTCTCTAAGACTACATATGTCCAAAGTACCAAATGTTTGACATCCAGTAGCTGATGATTAATAAATCAATGTGCTCTAGTGGTGTCATTAAACAAAACAAACTTTTAACTTTTAGTGGATTGGAATTACATGTCGACAGGCTTTGGCCACGACTTCACATTCCCACCCCACTTAGCTCTTAAGGCCAAGTATACAGTAACTAACTTTCAGTTATTGAAGGTTTTAAACAGCAGCAGACTTCATGACTTCACATTCCCACTCCACTTAGCTCTTAAGGCCAAGTATACGGTAACTAACTTTCAGTTATTGAAGGTTTTAAACAGCAGCAGACTTCATGACTTCACATTCCCACCCCACTTAGCTCTTAAGGCCAAGTATACGGTAACTAACTTTCAGTTATTGAAGGTTTTAAACAGCAGCAGACTTCATGACTTCACATTCCCACTCCACTTAGCTCTTAAGGCCAAGTATACGGTAACTAACTTTCAGTTATTGAAGGTTTTAAACAACAGCAGACTTCATGACTTCACATTCCCATCCCACTTAGCTTTTAAGGCCAAGTATACGGTAACTAACTTTCAGTTATTGAAGGTTTTAAACAGCAGCAGACTTCATGACTTCACATTCCCACCCCACTTAGCTCTTAAGGCCAAGTATACGGTAACTAACTTTCAGTTATTGAAGGTTTTAAACAACAGCAGACTTCATGACTTCACATTCCCACTCCACTTAGCTCTTAAGGCCAAGTATACGGTAACTAACTTTCAGTTATTGAAGGTTTTAAACAGCAGCAGACTTCATGACTTCACATTCCCACCCCACTTAGCTCTTAAGGCCAAGTATACGGTAACTAACTTTCAGTTATTGAAGGTTTTAAACAGCAGCAGACTTCATGACTTCACATTCCCACTCCACTTAGCTCTTAAGGCCAAGTATACGGTAACTAACTTTCAGTTATTGAAGGTTTTAAACAACAGCAGACTTCATGACTTCACATTCCCACTCCACTTAGCTCTTAAGGCCAAGTATACGGTAACTAACTTTCAGTTATTGAAGGTTTTAAACAACAGCAGACTTCATGACTTCACATTCCCACCCCACTTAGCTCTTAAGGCCAAGTATACGGTAACTAACTTTCAGTTATTGAAGGTTTTAAACAGCAGCAGACTTCATGACTTCACATTCCCACTCCACTTAGCTCTTAAGGCCAAGTATACGGTAACTAACTTTCAGTTATTGAAGGTTTTAAACAACAGCAGAAGCCGGAAGTATTGACAGAATTGAGTTATATGTACCGGTTAGTCCTGGATGCTTGTGTATTGACAGAATTGAGTTATATGTACCGGTTAGTCCTGGATGCTTGTGTATTGACAGAATTGAGTTATATGTACCGGTTAGTCCTCGATGCTTGTGTATTGACAGAATTGAGTTATATGTACCGGTTAGTCCTCGATGCTTGTGTATTGACAGAATTGAGTTATATGTACCGGTTAGTCCTGGATGCTTGTGTATTGACAGAATTGAGTTATATGTACCGGTTAGCCCTCGATGCTTGTGTATTGACAGAATTGAGTTATATGTACCGGTTAGCCCTCGATGCTTGTGTATTGACAGAATTGAGTTATATGTACCGGTTAGTCCTGGATGCTTGTGTATTGACAGAATTGAGTTATATGTACCGGTTAGTCCTCGATGCTTGTGTATTGACAGAATTGAGTTATATGTACCGGTTAGCCCTCGATGCTTGTGTATTGACAGAATTGAGTTATATGTACCGGTTAGTCCTCGATGCTTGTGTATTGACAGAATTGAGTTATATGTACTGGTTAGTCCTTGATGCTTGTGTACAGTAATTGAAGATATGATGACTAAATATACAATTTTAACCAGTAATCCATCAACTAGCACGAGATGACTGACCACTGTCAATGAAAAATTAGCCATTAACTTGGACATCACTCCATTTTAGAGTCACTAATTACTACATGTGTGTCATTAATGATTTAGTTGGGCTGAAACTAAACTGCATGTGCATGATGGTCAACGAGGTCATCCATAACATTCATACACCAGGGCAGTGTTTCTGCCAGAAAGAAATTTTTAGGTATGGCGCTATGGAATTGAATGCAGCCACAGTCAGCAGGGGGGGTATTGGGGGCATCCCCAAGAAAGTAGATGGGTTAAAATTAGGGTTAGAGTTAAGAAAATCATACAGTAATGATAAGAGTAATTAATTTTGTCAAAAGGTTAACTTAAAGAAAAAAAAAATCAGCAAACATTTTTGGGTATGGCACAATACCTGTTTGACCCTCTGGCAGAAACCCTGCAGGGTGAGGTTGGGAGGGGAGTTAGGGTATTACTTACGAAGAGAGAATGGGGGAATTCACTAGCAGTGTGCATACGCCAGTCGGATAAGATAAAGAGAAACTTTATTGCATATAACATTCCACATTAGGAACTGGATGCAAAACATGTATGCTATTGACAAGACATATGTGTATTTATCGGTCGAGTGCTCACCTGAGGTGCATGCACTGCAGGATCGAACCACCTTGGTGGATCTATTCAGCTGATTTTTTTTTTTTTCGATTCAACCAGTGCACCACAACTGGGCAAAGGCTGTAGTATGTGTTTTCCTGTCTGTGGGAAAGTGCACATAAATTGACCCCTTGCAGCATTAAGAAAAATGTAGCAGGTTTCCTCTGGTGACTACGAGTCGGAATTACCAAGTGTTTGACATGCAATAGCCGATGATTAATTAATCAATGTGCTCTAGTGATGTCGTTAAACAAAAAAAACTTTGTACAAGCATGGCACAGACAAACAGGATACTAAACCAGGGCTTGAACTTAAGAAATTGTTGCCTACGGCAGTTTTTAACTGCTTTTGCCATAGGCGATGGCTATTTTGAGCCTGCCTATGACAATTTTAAATTGGTAACTTTTTTAACAAATATAAAAAACAAAAATAGTCTTCAATCCACAGCAGTAATTTTGATCTGCTGGCACAACACTGTCATTAATGGCAGTTCATATGTTGGTGCCATCGTTTACATTTGAGCCCTACTAAACTACTTATTGGTTAATACATGTATAATCATAAACAAGTTTACACACTGCACAAGCAGGATCATGGTTTTGCATAATAAATATATATTTTTTAATGCATAGACATCATTTTAAAATGTGCTATTATGTAAAGTTAAATATTCATATAGCTTAGAGTGTGGAGTGTTATATTTCACACATACTATGATGTGATGACATTCATCTTCAATTGAATTGCACTGATTACATTGATCATTGTTCTTCTACTGGAGTAAAGGGTTTTGTGTGCCGTTATAATGTAAAATCTGTATTATATAGGAAATGAACTTTTTAATCCTAATCAAATATCAAGTTTGTTTTAAACATTTAAATAAGCATAACCTGTTACGTCTTGAATGTTAAAAATGAATGATTGGTGAAAAATACAGTGAAACCTGTCTCTCTCTCTGTCTGTGTATCTGTCTCTCTCTCTCTCTTTCTATCTCAGTCTGTCTCTTTCTCTCTGATTTCACAGTGTACACGATGTCATTTTAAAAACAAACATATCCCCCCCCCCCGCTCTCTCTCTCTCTCTCTCTCTCTCTCTCTCTCTCTCTCTCTCTCTCTCTCTCTCTCTCTCTCTCTCTCTCTCTCTGTCTCTGTCTCTCTGTGTGTGTGTGTGTGTGTGTGTGTGTCTCTGTGTCTCACTGTCACTGTCACTGTCTAGATTGTGTGTCAATAGTCTATCATGTTCAACAGCCATAACCACTGATTTAACAGTGTACGTAGATGTCATTAAATAAACATAAACTTTCTTTTCTCATACAGACTGGAAACATTCCACACAGGCCTGACAGAATGTCCCAGTATCCGATTAGCTTAAGTCAGTTACAACTTGCACCCACATGTTTGTATATGTACATGTACATGTACATGTATGTATGTACCTGTGTGTTTACATCTTCATCTAAAACACTGACTCTTAAAACTGCAGTCTGGACTGTTTTCGTTATTTACTGTAACCATTTAGAACACCAAGGCACAAAGTTGACATCGACTAGGCAGTAAATGTTACTCAAGGTTCTCAATACGTTTTCTGATAATCCGCTGCACAAACAGATTTTGCTTTTCATTTTATTTTTGACAGCATTTGTGATGTACTGTAGGTCTATTGAGAATTCACAATTTTCACAAGCAGTGGTATAAATGTTATGTTTTTATCCATGTTTGTTTCATGATACACAGTAAACTATTTCGCTGTAAATAGACATTTCTTTTTTCTTTCTTTTTCTTTCTTTTTTTCTTTTTATCTTTTTTCTTTTTTTCTGTCTTTTTTCTTTCATTCTTTTTACTTTCTTTCTCTTTTTGTTTTCTTAACTTTTTCTCTTTCTTCTCTTTTTTTCTTTCTTCTTCTCTCTTTCTTTTTCTTTCTTTCTTTTTATCTTTTATCTTTTTTCTGTCTTTTTTCTTTCATTCTTTTTACTTTCTTTGTCCAGTTAGAACAGTTCTGCTATATAGTGTTTATTATTATTCATTTAGGTGTGTTGGCTGTTAAGTAGGAAGATTATACAGACTGAGTCTGTTATACATTGTTTTGGTAAGATTATTCAGACTGAGTCTTACAAATTGTTTTAGGTTTGGTAACTGATGATGTTCATTCAAGAGCATTGACAAGGTGGGGTGTGTGTAGAGATAAATCTATAAAGACTGAGTCTATTGTTTCAGGTTTGGTGACTGTAACGCGATGTCCAGTGAGGAGGATGGACAGGTGTGGTTGTATGGATAAATCTACTATAAAGACTGAGTCTATTGTTTTAGGTTTGGCGATTGTCGCGATGTCCAGTGAGGAGGATGGACTGGAGTGGTTGTATGGATAAATCTACTATAAAGACTGAGTCTATTGTTGTTTTAGGTTTGACGACTGACGTGATGTCCATTGAGGAGGATGGACTGGAGTGGTTGTATGGATAAATCTACTATAAAGACTGAGTCTATTGTTGTTTTAGGTTTGACGACTGTGACGTGATGTCCAGTGAGGAGGATGGACTGGAGTGGTTGTACGAGTTACTGCAGGAAGTCCAACTAGAACAGTTCTACTCCAAACTGAGAGATGACCTCCAGGTCACCAGGTCAGTAGAGGTCACATAAACATGCTTGTTCTACATAGCCTACTCCCACTAAATAGCCACCTTTAATATACCAGTTGTGAAATGCTGGTTGGAATGGGACAAAAACCTGACATGTCCATTGAATCTGATTGAGGCTCCTACCCATCACAGGACAAAAGAGAACAAATGATTATACATACTAGGTCTTGATGTGCAGTTAGAACAGGTCTATTATAAAGACTGAGTCACTGACTTGTTGCATGTTGAGATAATACTCTGTCATTTAGCTATATCCTGCCCATGTATAAATACAATTGTTTTGTACGACAAAAGTAAATACTTATTATGGGTGCATGTCTGACATGTAGTCTTCAGGAAGGAAGGAATTGTTTTATTTCATGACAAACTCAATACATTTTATTGATGGTTATATGGTAGGCATATGGTTAAGGACCACACAAATATTGAGAGAGGAAACCTGCTGTCGCCACTTCATGGGCTACTCTTTTTGATGAGCAGCAAGGGATCTTTTGTGTGCAGCATCCCACAGACAGGACAGTACATACCACAGCCTTTGATATACCAGTTGTGGTGCACTAGCTGGAACGAGAAATAGACCAATGGACATATAGTGTGAGTAGAGGAGACCCACTACATTTTTCCATTAGTAGCAAGGGATCTTTTATATGCATCATCCCACAGACAGGGTGGCACATACCACGGCCTTTGATATACCAGTCGTGGTGCACTGGCTGGAAAGAGAAATAGACCAATGGACATATAGTTTTAGAGACGAAACCCGCTACATTTTTCCATTAGTAGCAAGGGATCTTTTATATGCACCATCCCATAGACAGGACAGCACATACCATGGTCTTTGATATACCAGTCGTGGTGCACTGGCTGGAACGAGAAATAGACCAATGGACATATAGTCTAAGAGAGGAGACCCACTACATTTTTCCATTAGTAGCAAGGGATCTTTTATATACACTATCCCACGGACAGGATAGCACATTCCACAACCTTTGATATACCAGTCGCGGGGCTCTGGTTGGAAGGAGGAAAACCTAATCAGAGAATGGTTCTATCAACGGGGATTGATCCTTCAAACAAAACATTTCAGGTTACTGCCCTACTGACTAAGTTAGATTCTGGCCAGGGCTGCTTTGTGAAATGGCAGGAGATATTATCTTTAATACGTTATTAAAAGTTTCTTCTGTATTTTGATAGGATAACAATTTCAGACATTATTTTTATTACGTCTTGTTCAGGATTGTTCACTTCGAGTATGTCAAGTCGGAGGACCTGGAGAAGGTTGGAATGGGAAAACCAGCCATCAGGAGACTTCTGGATGCTGTCAAACGCAAGAAGGCTGTCAAGAAGAAGGGTGGAATTCTTGACAAGGTTTCTATTTCTGTTTTTAAATTGACATTTGGTTTTCATAGTCTCTATGCGTAATGCATGCTTATGAGTTGATTTTTTTAGTCACTATAAATGTATATACTTATGACATTTGGTCTTCATAGTGACTATGCTTGATGCATGCTTATGACTTAATTTTCATAGTCACTTTATGATTATATGCAAGGAACATTTTCTTCGATATTGCATTGTAATTTAGGTATGTAGGTTTCAGAGATTCTGAAATTTTTAAAAACTTTGCTAATCACTTTTCAAACTCATTACAGGGCTTGTAGAATTTTTATAAAATCCACTAGCCATGGGATCAGTGATTTTCAAAATGTACTAGCCACAGTTAAACATTCACTAGCCCTACTTTACTAAATAAAAGTAATAATCAGATATGTCACCTAAAGAGGTAGATAGAGCTTAGAAAACACTAACATTGGGCGGCTGAGGTGGGGACAGGATATTCATATTTACAAAATAGACTTAACTGTAACATTTGACCTTTGTTTTTTCACTAGCTGTCGGGCATGGCAATAGTAGTTATTTACTAGCCCAACATTGAATATCACTAGCCATGGGAGTGGGGCTACCATAATCCAGAAGTCCTGCTCATTAGCAGCTGTTGCTATTTAATTTTCAAACGTGTAGTACTCTATAAGAATGTATTACATGTTAACATCAGACACATTATAAAAGACTGTCAAACTCAACTTACAAAATGTTTACAGTCCAATGCAGGCTTCAGAATTTCAAATGTTACCAATATACTACCGACACAATACTGGAAAAGATTGCTTTTGTGAAATCTAGATGCTTACCAACATTAGTTTTGTAATTATTTAATTTTCATTTCAACTTATTTTCGTGCTTATATCCAATTAAGGTTCAAGCATGCTGTCCTGGGCACATACCTCAGCTATCTGGGCTGTCTGTCCAGGACAGTGGGTTAGTTGTTAGTTGGTTAGTGGTTAGTGAGAGAGAAGAGGGTGTAGTGGCCTTACACCTACCCATTGAGCCCTTAACAACTCGCTCTGGGTTGGAGCCGGTACCGGGATGCGAACCCTGTACCTACCAGCCTGTAGTCCGATGGCTTAACCACTACGCCACCGAGGCTGGTTTTGTAATTATGATACCAGACTCCTGACCTGGCACTTATAAAACGTTTAGAGTCGCAACACAAGAAGTCCACCAATAGAATCTGAGACAACCAACACACTCACATGCATCACCAACCTTGATCTTTGATCCAGCCCGAAGTTATTTGGTTTAGTACTACCTATAAAACCTTTTTAGAGTCCAGACTGAAGACGTCATTCAAGATTGAGTCCAGACTCTAAAAGTTATATAAGCACAGGGCCTGGTCTCACCTAAAAATTGATCAGTGTACTGTGTAATTTCCCTCTCTGATATGAACTTGATGTTATATTTTTTTTCAGATATTACCCAGCAACAAGACAGCTGAGAAATCGTCGTGTAAGAAGGTCGTACAGAAACCCACGGTGTCGGGCGATCATTCCCTCACGTGTTTGATCGACCAGAAATTCCTGCACATCTACGAAAAACTCGGCAATGGCTCGTTTGGGGTTGTGAAGCGAGGCGAGTGGATAACACCAGCTGGACCAAAGGTATTACTAGTCAGTGACAAGCTGGATCCTCTAATAACAGAGTTTTGTAACCTTCTGACTACTGTATTCAGGGCACAATATTTCACGAGAACCGTTGTTCTGTCCGCGTGTTGGTTACACAACTTTAAATTCACAAGACCCGATAATTGGTTACGTGTGGAACAATTACATTACAAAATTAAAAGTACCATATATCAGTAAGGAAAGTGAAAATCAGTTTGTTTTTAAATACATTTGAACCACCAATGTAGCACAACCATAGTTCAAGTGTTTTAGATTAGGTAGGCCTAACTTTTCAGTAACGAGAACTATATTCACTAAAACAAACAATCGGTTACCTAAGTAAACCTCACGTGAACTGACTTCCGGTTACCAAAGATTTTGATATTGTCACCTGGTATTAATTTCTGACAAAAACCACGTTGAAGGTGTACAAATTTATAACTTTTACCCAGTCCCCTACTGGTCCATCCTTCTTTCCTTCTTCCTTCCTTCTTCCTTCCTTCCTTCCTTCCTTCTATCCCACATATAGTTTTCCAGGTGGGGTTTTTCACAATGCCTTGAAATATTGGGTTATGGCCCTTGAACTTAGCAGATACCTTAATTTGTTTTCCAGACTTTTTTTGTTTTGTTGGCAATGCCTCAAGATATTGAGCTGAAATTTGGTGTACAGCTTTATCATGTTCTGTTACAGATCAAGTTCGACTTTAATGGAAATGTACCCATTTTTCACAGAGTTATGGCCCTTGAATTTTGAAGATACGAAAATATGTGGAGCCTGATAGGGGACAAGTATTGCTTTCGCAGTACTCTCAGAATACTTGTTTAAGTTAGTAGTAGTAGTAGTGATCATGTTACAAGTAGTAGTAATAGTATTTTTATTTATATAATGTTTTATGTTTCATGTATGCGTTCTTCTCGTTTTTTTGTCTATAGAAAAGTGTTGCCGTGAAGATTCTCCGCAATGATGCGCTGTCTCTGCCGGGTGCGTTTGAAGACTTCGTGAAGGAAGTGAACTCCATGCACATGCTGAACCACCCGAACCTCATCCGGCTGTTTGGGGTGGTGCTGTCCTCCCCCCTCATGATGGTCAGTCATGGTTTATCTCTGTGCGGTGCTGTCCTCTCCCCCCCCCCCCATGATGGTCAGTTATTATTTGTCGAACCACATTAGTGGACCCATTGCGCTACTTCTCGTTCCATCCATTACACCACGATTTAATATATCAAAGGCCATGGTATGTGCTATCCTGTATTTGGAATGATGCCTATTGATAAAAGATCCCTTGCTACTGACGAAAACATTTAGCGGGTTTCCTCTCTAAGACTGTATGTCGAAATTACCAAATGTTTGAGATTCAATAGCTGATAATTAATAAATCAACATGCTTTAGGGTGTCGTTTTCATGTGTGTCTATATTAATACATAGACTAGTATCTGTTTTTATGTATGGATTTCTGTGTGAATACATTCCACTGGAATGCACATTTTCCCCATTATGCTTGCCAGTGATCAAATTCCAAATGTTATTGTGCTAAAACTGGTCTGCTCATTTCTGTTTGTAAATATCTTAACAAAAAATGGAAAACTTAATTTAAAAAAAAAAAAATCTTATCCCAGGTGACAGAGTTAGCTCCCTCGGGTGCTCTTCTCGATAAGTTACGTAAACACGATGAGAACAAGATGCTGCTGACCGTCCTGTGTGAGTACGCGATACAGATCGCAACGGGGATGAGCTACCTGGAGACGAAGAGATTCATCCACCGGGACCTTGCCTGTCGCAACATTCTGCTGTCACCACCTGACAAGGTAATAAACCTAATTTATAATGTGCTGAGGATAAACACATATTACTTTCTTTTACATATAACAAGGTGATAGCTGCAGTTTATAATGTGCTTAGGTGTTGTTAAAATAATATTCCTTTCCTTTACATATACAGATAACAAGGTGATAGCCATAGTTTATAATGTGCTGAGGTGTCATTAAAATAATATTCCTTTCTTTTGCATATAAGAAGGTAACAGCCGCAGTTTATAATGTGCTGAGGATAAACAAATATTTATTTCCTTTACATACAACAAGGTGATAGCCACAGTTTATAATGTGCTGAGGATAAACAAATATTTATTTCCTTTACATATAACAAGGTGATAGCCACAGTTTATAATGTGCTGAGGATAAACAAATATTCCTTTCTTTTACATACATTGTATAACAAAGTGATAGCCATAATTTATATTGTGCTGATATGTCATTAAAGAAATATTCCTTTCCTTTTATTTCGAAATAGCCATGCAGACATGTCATTTAGAAAAAACAACACCCCCCCCCCCCCAAAAAAACAACCCAAAACATTCTTTCCCAGTGGCCATTCTTTAAAGTAAGTTCAGATATCATTAAACAAATAATTGTTTCATTTTCTTTCCAAATAGCCAAGATGTCATTAAATAAAAATCAGTTGTCTTTCTACTCAACAATTTAATAGCTGTAGTTTAAAATGTGATGAGATGTCATCAAAGAGAAATGTATTGCCTTTCTGCCAAACAATTTAATAGTTCTGATTTAAAAGGATACGGTAGCGAAATGTGATTAAACTAAAATTTATTGCCTTTCTACCCAACAGTGTAATAGCTGTAGTTTAAAAAAATTGTGAGATGTCATCCAACAAAATGTAGCCAATGTTTGCCTATCAAGAGATGCATGTACCTGTAAGTTATATGATTTATAGTAAGATTTTATTGTTTTATCTGCAGGTGAAGATCGGAGACTTTGGACTGATGAGAGCTCTACCCAGCCAGGAAGATCATTATGTGATGTCAGAACACAAGAAAGTTCCATTTGCCTGGTACGTTATAAACATTTGTAAGATATTAAACGAGCTTCCATTTTAGATCATGTTTATGTCCAGAGTAAAATAATTTTCAGTTGTTGAGAGCTTTAGCAAGTGATAATAAAAATTATTTCAAGAGGGACATAAACGTGATAGAGAATGGTAGTGAGTTTATGTATTACCCATAATCAATTTTAATTTATATCACGATATTTAGTATGATGTAGTTGCGGATGTCATTCCATTAATATTCTGATTCCAGATCTCTTCCTTTAGTTTCGCCCTTCGTATTATTCTGTTCGGAGTCACACTAATGTATTATAAATATATTACTCTGTTGTAAACGGTTGTGTTACATGAGTCACACTAATTTATTATAACAATATTACTCTGTTGTAAACAGTTGTGTTACAGGAGTCACACGAATTTATTATAAATATATTACTCTGTTGTATACGATTGTGTTACAGGAGTCACACTAATTTTAGTCTTATTCAACTTACCAGTCTAGCACAACAACAATGCTATACGACCCTGAGTTATAACCTCCACTGCAGAATTATCTCCCCTTGCCGGATGTATAACCTACACCCACGCATGGGTAGACCGTATATCCTCGTTTTTGATTCTGCAGTCCTCCATTGCAGTCGTGTTCGAGTTTTGCTCTGGTAAACTTTTGTCAAATTGTTTATTAACTTGTAATTTTGGTTTACGTTTACTTACTCCGTCATACGAGGTCTTTTGGGGGTGGTTTACATAGGTGGTTTAATGTCTGACACGGCTTTCTCGGGCTCCAACCAGTTGGTTGTGTGTGCCGAGGGTGGGTGTCTTTAACTGTTGTAAATGGTTGTGTTACAGGTGTGCGCCGGAGAGTCACACTAATCTATTAAAACTATATTACTCTGTTGTAAATGGTTGTGTTACAGGTGTGCGCCGGAGAGTCTGAAGTCTCGTCAGTTCTCGCATGCTAGCGATACCTGGATGTTCGGCGTCACACTGTGGGAGATGTTCACCTTCGGCCAGGAGCCGTGGATGGGATACAACGGCTCACAGGTTAGTGGAATGCTTGTATTAAACTCTTTGTTATGTCTCTCTTAGCTGCTGGCAGCAAAATGTGCTCCTTCATTGAAGACTTATTTTAATTTTAATTTAAATTTGTATCAGTTTCTTCTCAGGGCCAGATGTAGAGATTTTACAACTATTTAGATCAAGAAGGTAGTGCCAACTATGTTGACATTGTATTAGATAACGTAATAAAAAGAAAGAAAAAACCCAGATTAGTTTAAATTTACATAAAAATAACAGTAAAGTTTTTATTAGGACAAGTGATATGTTACTGCCTTTCAGTTTCTAGCATTTGTTTCCAGATTAAAATATGAGAAGCAAAGATGGCTTCCCATTCCACAAATATGAATTTCAAGCCCTAATATTTAAAAAATGAAATTTTATTTTTCTCCAGATTTTGCAGAAGATCGACCGAGAAGGTGAGCGGCTGCCCATGCCAGAGTTCTCTCCCTCTGATATTTACCAGCTCATGCTGCAGTGCTGGGCTCACAAGCCACAGGACCGGCCAACCTTCCCAGCTCTTAAAGACTTCCTCTGTGAGGTATGATACAGTTGGCCATATTCACAGGCTTCATACAGACTTTGAACAGTGCTTGAATTTGAGCGGTCATAATATGAAAGTGCTTGAATTTGAGAAAATCATCTTAACCTTTAGACTACTGGGTTAATTTCTTGACAAAAACCACATTGTAATTTTTACTCACATGTATTCACTTAAATGTTTTATATATACATAAAATAAAGTTCATATATGAACCGGTAAGTATTATTTTCGTGGGTTTTTGTAATTTTTATGATTTTTAGACCAGTTAATGGCGATTAAAATTAGGCTTTTAATCGAAAATGTCATGTTTACTTAAGGGCATTTGTGGCAAGCTGTCCAGTATTTATGTCCATTATTCCTGATAACAGTGGGTTTTTTACCAGAATTTTTTTTAAACCCGAACTACGATTCATATTGCAATATTTGGTGATTTTCGTTGTTGGTAAAATAATCAAATTTATTATCAAATTAGCTGTCACAATCAGCTATCGGTCCCTGAAAATGACTGCTATGTGCCGCCATTGTTGTCAAGCAAAAATACTTGCTGAAAACCACTTTTTGAACTGAAAATTTCAAGGTATTTTCAATTGAAAAAATCAAAATAAAAGCCACCATTTTGAAAATAATTTTTTTTTCTTTTATTATATTTCTGTTTTCGGTGAGTGTGTGTGCAAAACGGCGTGAAATATGAATTGGGGAATGCACTGTATGCAGTATATGGTATGTTGACTGATGTGAAGTCCTGTGAGATATCTCGCCTGAAGTAGTCAGAAGGTTAAAAAAGTGCTTGAATTGAAAGGACCCCTTTAAATTGTTAAAATCTGCTGTGTTTTCTCTACCTCACGGGGGCAGGATGTAGCCCAGTGGTACAGCGCTCGCTTGATGTGCAGTCGGTCTAGGAGCAATCCTCGTCGATGGGCCCATTGGGTTATTTCACGTTCCAGCCAGTGCACCATGATTGATATAGCAAAGGCTGTGGTATGTGCTATCCTGTCTGTGGGATGGTGCATGTAAAAGACCCCTTCCTATTAATGAAAAAATGTAGTGGGTTTCCTCTCTATGACTGTCAAAATTACCAAATGTTTGACATCCAATAGCTGATGATTAATAAATCAATGTGCTCTAGTGGTGTCGTTAAATAAAACAAACTTATCTCTACTTCATAATACTGAACACAAGGTTCATACACAATTTGGAATTTAGAATTAAAGCACTTTTTAAGCACTTTTCACTGTAAAATTACAGTTTTTAAGGGCTTTCGCATTCACCGTATTCAAACTGGTAACATGTGGATCTCATTCATATATTTTCGTCAGTATTCATAACGGTATATTCAACAATATTCGGTATTTGGGATAAAATCGTGTAAACTAGTAAAAACTGTCAACAATACCAGCTGACAAATTTTGAAATTACGAGAAAATAAACCTGAGAAAGATAAATTTTATTATTTATCAGCGGAAATATGCATAGTGGCACGAGTGTAAGCAGTTGTCAGCAACTCGAAATGATTTATTTGGACAAAGAAATGTGATGGAATCATTTCGATTCCATCCAGAACTTTTATTGCAGTTTTTACGCGATACTGAATTTTATTCTAAATTTTAATTATATCTATCTGTGATATTTGTATTTTTACACAGTCCTTTACACTGTGTTTTTATTTAACTGTTGAATTTTTATATTGATGTTGATCATCACATTGTGTTTACATTTACCATAGTTTGACACCCAATAGCCGATGTATTTTTCATGCTAGGGTGTCGTTAAACATTCATTCATTCATTCATTCAGTTACATGTAATTGTGGCTTTTAATCCTGTTCATATTACATGTATCTTTGACACCCAATAGTCGATGTATATTTTTGTGCTGGGGTGTCATTAAACTTTCATTCATTCATTCATTCATTCATTCATTCATTCATTCATTCATTCATTCATTCATTCCCACAAAACATGTTTATTATTTTATATATCTTATACTTTTAAACTTTTAGATGTGTCACATTTTTGAAAATTTAGAATTTCTAACAGTAACATTAATTTTGTATTTTTCCAACTAAATGTGATTTGATATCCGACCACCAGGTACGACCACTGGAAATGCGAGTAACTCAGAAGTTTGAAGAGACCGACCACTTGGCCAGTGAAGAAGGGGATATCATCCTTATCATAGACGGAAGGTATGTTGCGTTTCGGCTTTTATACGCCCGTCAATGATGGATTGTATTATGGTATGGCGTTGTTATCCGTCTGTTCGCAAACATTTCGTTTCCGGAGTGTATCTTTCTTATCAGTTCATATACGATCATCAAACCTTGCATGCAAATATAACTTAGGACGGCTGTCTGTAGCGTAACATAACTAGGTCCAGGGATTCTAGATTATGGTAGCCTCACTCCCTAGGCTAGTGATATTCAGTGTTGGGCTAGTAAATAACTACTATTGCCATGCAGGGCTCGAAATGCAGTGTTAGTACATGCACCGGTGCATGCTGATTTTTGCGTGTGCATGTAACTTTTAAAACTGGGTGCACGCGGTGCATGCTAATATTTTTCAAGTACTGTGTATTGCATATACTAGTATCCTGTTGTCTACCAGATTCAGACTCAAGTTGTTGAATTTTGCGTATGCATTTCGTAATCTGTTCGCCACATGAAAACGATAACTTTTATCTTATAGGCGCATCCATTTTGTATCCCATAATCCTACTTACAACAATGGCGCCCTTTCGGTCATTTCCGTGAAATATATTTGCGGAAATTGCCGGCAATATCTCGTGAACGGTATTAGGGAAGGTGGTCGAGACCGACTTTGGGGTATCCACGCGCATAACACAGTTGTTGTCGTCACTGACAAATTGAACTCCGCCAGATCTGTGATCAATACAAAGTACCGTAACTGCCTTGAACATTTTCGACCTCAGATATGGGCACTTGATCAGATGATTGCGAACGTGCAGGTGCGTTACTCGCGTAGTTGACTCGAAGTCAGCCAGTGATTATTTCAATCGCAACTTCTCGTCGAATTCCGTAGGCTAATTTATATTATACCAACAGATCTTATCGAGTTAAAAAAGTTGATAACTTTCTTAATACAAAACACAAATATTCGTACGTTTTTGTAATAGGCCTATTATAGATTTCTGTAAGGCATTTACTTTGGGTGAAATTTTCTAATTTGATCAAGAATCAGTAATAAATGCAGTTGTATAACATTCCAGTACTGTTAATAAATAAATATAGGTATTGCCGAATAATTCCGAATAGCATCGTATAAAAACAAAAAACCATGTTGCCTTATTTTTGGTGCATGCAGAATTTTAATGGTGCATGTATCTTTTTTTTCAGCATGCACCTGGTGCATGTAGATTATTTTTTTCATTTCTAGCCCTGCCATGCCCGATGGCTAGTGAAATCTTTTTGGTCAAATATTGCAGTTATTATTATTTTTTTTAAATATCAATATCCTGCCCCCACCCCCCAATGTTAGTGTTTTTAAGCTCGATCTCCCTCTTTAAGCAACATATCCAATTACTGTTAGTAGTATTAGTTAGTAAAATTGTAAATATCAATATCCTGCCCCCACCCCCCAATGTTAGTGTTTTTTAGCTCGATCTCTCTCTTTAAGCAACATATCCAATTACTGTTAGTAGTATTAGTTAGTAAAATTGTATTAACTTAAAGTAAAGTAGGGTTAGTTACTTTTTGATCGTGGCTAGTAAATTTTTAAATCACTGATCCCATGGCTAGTGGATTTTATAAAAATTCTAGAAGCCCTGCTAGGTCACAGTGACCTTCTTTTGACATGTATTATGTATCTTGCTGCTCTGTAGTGTACTATAACTAGGTCACAGCGACCTACTTTTGACATGTATCATGTATTTCACCTGGTACTCGTTTCAATTATTTTGCACCTGATAAGATCAGCTCAGAACTCTATTAACGTGCCCCTATAACACTGGCACGTCTGTTGCAGGTCTGATCTAATCTATGACATGGCCAGTGACCTGACCTTGGACTTCTCAAAATTGCTAGAATGATAGTTTGTTTGCACAATGCTCGCGCAAGTTCGGTTTTGATTAGTCCATGTTTTGTTAATGCCTTATACATGTATTTAGGACATAAGAAGATTTGGTCATTCTGACTCATAGTCATCAGAGGAAACCTGCTACATCTTTCCTAATGCAGCAAGGGATCTTTTATATGCATTTTTCCACAGACAGGATAGCACATACCACGGCCTTTGATATACCAGTCATGGTGCACTGGCTGGAACGAGAAATAGCCCAATGAGCCCCCCGATGGGGATTGATCCCACTAGTGGTGTCGTTAAACAAAACAAACTTTTTGTGTCAGTATGGAAAGGAAATGAAAGAAATATTTTTTTAATACACCTCAACACATTTTAAAACTAGTCTACACCTCTTTTGTGTCCCACATTTAGTTATTGTGATATTTCCGAAAAAGAAAGAGAGCTGGAGCTCCCCCCCCCCCCCCCCCCCCCCAAAAAAAAAAGAAGAAAGAAAGAAATGTTTTATTTTATATTGTTTTAACGATGCACTCAACACATTTTATTTACGGTTATATGGCGTCAGACATATGGTTACGGACCACACAGAAATTGAGAGAGGGATCCCACCGTCGCCACTTCATGGACTACTCTTTTTCGATTGGAAGCAAGGGTTCTTTTATATGCACCGTCCCACAGACAGGATAGTACATACCACGGCCTTTGTTACACCAGTTGTGGAGCACTGGCTGGAGCGAGAAATAGCCTAATGTGTCCACCGACGGGAATTGATCCTAGACCGACCACGCATCAAGCGAACACTGGGCTACCTCCCGCCCCTTCCCTTGGTGGATGTTTATCACAGATCTAACTGTATATCAGGGTTTCTGCCGGAGGGGGAAATTGGTATGCGGCCATACCTAAATAAATTTGCAGATTTTTTATTATTTTAATTTAACCTTTTGACAAAATTGTTTACACTTATCATTACTATATGGTTTTCTTAATCCTAACTCTAAACCCTAAACTTTTAACCCCTTTTCTTTCTGGGGCATTCATTTCCATAGCTCCATACCCAAAAATGTATTTCTGCCAGAAACACTAAATTTATTGCACTTCATTAACCCATTGTGTGGCTTTTTATTTATTTATTTAATTTTAATTTCATTTATTATACCTACATGTATGTAGTTCTACATATGTACATGTATATGTATGTGTGTGCCTATCCATTCTTATGCCTACATGCCTGTGCAGACTTTCTGCCTGAAAATAATTTTAATGTAGTGGGTTTCCTCTCTAAGACTAACTATCAAAATTACCAAGTGTTTGACATCCAATAGCCGATGATTAATAAATCGATGTGCTCTAGTGGTGTCGTTAAGCAAAAATACTTTCTTATATTTTGACAAATTTTAAACTTACTTTAAAATTTCTAAAAATAATTTTAAATGTATCTATTAAAACTCCAAGATTTTAGTTTACGTAATTATACCCTTCATACCTTCTGGCAGAACTTATTTTTGAGCTTATAATGCAAATAAGGTTCAAGCACTCTGTCCTAGGCTCACACCTCAGCTGTCTGGGTTGTCTGTTCAGGACAATCGATTTGTGGTTATTTGTTTGTGGTTTAATGAGAGAGAACTCTGTGTCATTAAACTTGCTCTGGGTTGGAGCCAGTACCGGGCTGTGAACCCAGTACCTACAAGCCTTATGTCCAATGGCTTAGCCACGATACTACCAAGGCCGGTTAGTGATTAGATGTTAACTAGTCGTTAGTGTTTGAGAAGTTGGTGTAGTGGCCTTACACCTACCCATTGAGTCATTAAAAGTCGCTCTGGGTGGGAGCCTGTATCGGGGTATGAACCCAGTACCTACAAGCCTTATGTCCAATGACTTAGCCGTGATACTACTAAGGCCGGTTAGTGATTAGATGTTAACTAGTCGTTAGTGTTTGAGAAGTTGGTGTAGTGGCCTTACACCTACCCATTGAGTCATTAAAAGTCACTCTGGGTGGGAGCCTGTATCGGGGTATGAACCCAGTACCTACAAGCCTTATGTCCAATGGCTTAGCCACGATACTACCAAGGCCGGTTAGTGATTAGATGTTAACTAGTCGTTAGTGTTTGAGAAGTTGGTGTAGTGGCCTTACACCTACCCATTGAGTCATTAAAAGTCGCTCTGGGTGGGAGCCTGTATCGGGGTATGAACCCAGTACCTACAAGCCTTATGTCCAATGACTTAGCCGTGATACTACTAAGGCCGGTTAGTGATTAGATGTTAACTAGTCGTTAGTGTTTGAGAAGTTGGTGTAGTGGCCTTACACCTACCCATTGAGTCATTAAAAGTCACTCTGGGTGGGAGCCTGTATCGGGGTATGAACCCAGTACCTACAAGCCTTATGTCCAATGACTTAGCCACGATACTACCAAGGCCAGTTAGTGATTAGATGTTAACTAGTCGTTAGTGTTTGAGAAGTTGGTGTAGTGGCCTTACACCTACCCACTGAGTCATTAAAAGTCACTCTGGGTGGGAGCCTGTATCGGGGTATGAACCCAGTACCTACGAGCCTTTAGTCTGTTAGCTTAACCACGATACCACCAAGGCTGGTTAGTGGTTAGTTGTTAGTGGTTAATGAGAGAAGTTGGTGTAGTGGCCTTACACCTACCCATTGAGTCGTTAAACTCGCTCTGGGTGGGAGCCAGTATCGGGGTATGAACCCAGTACCTACCAGCCTTTAGTCTGTTGGCTTAACCACGATACCACCAAGGCTGGTTAGTGGTTAGTTGTTAGTGGTTAATGAGAGAAGTTGGTGTAGTGGCCTTACACCTACCCATTGAGTCGTTAAACTCATTCTGAGTGGATCCGGTAACGGGGTACAAACCCACTACCTACATGTACCAGCCTTTAGTCTGTTGGCTTAACCACGGCACCATCGATGCCAGTTGGAGCAAGCTATTGTTGTTTTCTTTCATGTTTGCAGTGCCCTCGTAAATAATTGATCAATTGATCAGCTTCATTGTACTTGTTCATATGTATTGATCTGTGCTGATGCATTACCAACATGTACACAAGACAGTGTCAGTGTTATGTCATTACCGTATATACTCAGCTACAGGTTCATATCAAAGAGAACCCAGCTCCAAAATGTTTGTGATGTCCTGACAAAAATATCTTTAGCACTGTTGCATGTTTTTGACTTTTAAAACCCCCCAAAACAACCTATTTTGATTATCACTTTATTTTTGCACTGCACTGGTGTAGGAAGCGGGGGGGGGGGGGGGGGGGGGGGGGGGGGGGGGGGGGGCAGCAATGCTTTTTATACATTTATACATGTATTTATATATATGTATGTGCGCCCCATCCCCACTTTTTGGCACCTTCCTATGCCCGTGTTTTGCATTACCTTAGTTTGACACCCAATCAAACAATATATTTCTTAGTCTTATAGTTTGAATTATTTCAACAACAATGCGGAAAACTTGAGTTAAATGTAGAGAAAAGCTTATGATTTATGTTACATCTCTTGACAATGAGGCATTCTCCATATATTTAGAATACTGTCAAAAATAAGGTGGAAAGCAGAAAGTATATTTTAAGCAGCTTTTGCTTCCGTGAGTGGAACGTAGCCAAGTGGTAAAGCGCTCTCCTGATGCACGGTCGGTCTGGGATCGATCCCCGTCAGTGGACCCATATTGTGCTAAATCTCTTTTCAGCCAGTACACCAAGACTATTTGTCAAAATTACCAAATGTTTGACATCCAACAGCCAATGATTACTTAATCAATGTGCTCTAGTGGTATCGTTAAACAAAACAAACTCTAACTTTTCCAAAAGCCGATGATTAATAAATCATTGTGCCCTAGTGGTGTTGTTAAAAAAACCCACTAACTTTTCCAATAGCCGATGATTAATAAATCAATGTGCTACAGCGATTTCGTTAAACAAAAATACTTTCACTTTCATTTGCGTCCGTGCCTCTTTTGAATTTCGAGCCCTGATTCTCCATACCTGGTATTGATCTATCCCTGTGTGTATTGTAACTCTGTAGAGACTGAAACGAACTGTGTGCTGCTCACAAGCCGAGCATGTCGCATGTCAGGCCTTCGTAACTTCATTATGTTTTCTAATAGCTGCAGCGTGGTGGCGGCGGCGGTAAATGATTGAGTGATTTCAGGTTATTGTTGTCGTCGTTGTTGTTAGATTATGCAAGCTTCTAATGTATTCTACTGTGTTAATATTCTTGACTGGTATGTGTTTGTGTTTGATGGTGTTTTTAAATACATTTTTGTTATCTCTCATTGTTTTTATTTATTGTCTTTGTGGAAAGGTTGTTGTATTCATTGAGTGCATTACATGTTTTTAAATTCTAAATATGTAAGTTGTGCATTTGTAATTAATGAATTTGTTAATAACAGAACATTTTGTTTTTAAAATCTTGATTAGTGATATTTGTAGTCAGTTGAAAATTGATCAGCAACCACTGTTTAATGTTTTATCCAGCTGGTGTACCACGACTGGTATATCAAAGGCTGTGGGATGGTGCATATAAAAGAACCCTTGCTGCTAATCAAAAGAAGTAGCCCATGAAGTGGCGACAGTGGGTTTCCTCTCTATCTGTGTGGTCCTTAACCGTATGTTTGATGCCATATAACCATAAATAAAATGTGTTGAGTGCGTCGTTAAATAAAACATTTCTTTCTTTCTAAAGGTTTTATAAGCACTGGCTCTGGTAGGGGGTCAGTATTTTGTGTGGGTTTTTTTGTGCTATTTATGTCTTCCCTTATTTGTTTCCAGCAGTATATGTTAATTTATTTAAAACCATTTCCATTTGATGGTAATATTATTTTGTGTGTATGTTTCAGACCAGACCGATACTGGTGGAAGGGCCAGAACAAAAGAACTGCCGACATTGGAACATTCCCTCGTAACATTGTCAACCCAGAAAGAAAACTTGCAGGTTAGTGTCATACTGGGCATATAAAACATTTTGTAGTTTGGTTACATATCAAATATAAAGCTGCAATTATCATGAAAGAAAACTAGCAGGTTAGTGTCATATTTATCATATAAAACATTGCTTACGTTGGTTACATATCAAATATAAAGCTGCAATTATCATGAAAAAACCTAGCAGGTTTATCATATTAAATAGTTTGTACATGTAGTTCTGTTACTTATCATATACACATGTTGAGCTGGAATTTAACACATCATTTATTAAATTTATGCAAAATATATTGCACTCCAAAAGAAATACAAGTTTAATTTGTAATTTAAAACATTTTGTAGTTGTAATCAGTACCAAATGTATCCTTTGATTATAATAATAAATAATGGATTTAGTTTTAAGTATATTTTTTGTAAAATATTCTATCAATTTTATTTTTTCAGTACTGAGTATATAATTTTCATCTATTAATGTTTAAATTGAAGTAAATTATTCATGTTTAAAAAAAGATTAGCAAGAGATATTTCCAACTTAAAAAAAAAAGACAAAAAAGACAAACTTATGCATGTTTTGTCTCTTTTGATTTGCACTAAGTCAGAGTTTCAGCACCCATACCCAGATTTCTTTTGCAGATTTTGTTTTTAAAGTTAACCTTTCGACAAAATTAATTACTCTGTCATTAATGTATGATTTTCTTAACCCTAACCCAAAACTTAACCCATTTTCTTTCTTTCTGTTGACTGAGGTTGCATTCAGTTCTATAGCACCGTACCCCAAAAATTCATTCTGGCAGAAACACTGTAAGTTAATCCTGATTATCTGACTTTTCTAGAGTATTATTATTACCAATATTTTCTTCCGACAGGTCAAGATATTAGTCAGCCACTGAAGAACAGTTTCATTCACACCGGCCATGGCGACATCGGGGGAAACACCTGGGGCGACCCCACCGCTATTGATGAGTTGGTTTATTTCTATTAATAGTTTGTTATCAACAAACCTTCTAAGCTTTCGTAGCTAATCAGTACTAGTGTTACGAAATGTTAATTAACAAGCTGCATCTTAAAGGTGCCGTCTCAAAGGTCGATAATGGTAGATTCCTATCATAATTATTGATTAATATTTTTTTTCAAATGTAAGCATTATAACTACCTTCAACTATATACCCATGACATATACACCTACAGTGAAACCCCTCTAAACCAGACACCCTTGGTACCAAGTAAACTGTCCACTTTTAAGAGGTATCTGGTTTAGAGAGGGTAAGTTCTGTACTGATTTTTAAAAAAGGACCGTGAAAAAGTGTCCGGTTTTGGGGGAATTCCGGTTTACAGAGGGTCTGCTTTTGAGTGGTTTCACTGTAAATCATTTGAAATAGAAGGAAATGTTTGATTTAACAATGCACTCAACACATTTTATTCACGGTTATATGGCGTTGAACATATGGGTAAGGACCACACAGATATTGAGAGAGGAAACCCACTGTCGCCACTTCATGGGCTACTCTTTTCGATTAGCAGCAAGGGATCTTTTATATGCACCATCCCATAGACAGGATAGTATATACCACGGCCTTTGTTACACCAGTTGCTATTCGAAATAGGGCCAGAACATACATGTAGCTCTTTCGATAGAGCATGTGCCTGGGGAGCTTTGGTCACAGGATCAAATCCCTATGATGACTGTGGTATGTGCTGTCCTGTCATGTGAAAGTTCATATAAAAGATATCATGCTGCTACATTTTATTTTCATGTTATGATAAAAATTATTCTTCAACATTTGTACATAATTATTCTCGTGAGTGGTTCTTAATATGAGAGTCGGTTTATGCTCCTAATTTTGTATTCTGATACTTCTGTTTTGAACATGCATTAAAATTTGCATTAATGATGTACCCATATATTTGCTAATTGTATGTAATTTTTCCCAGGGTGTATTTGCGAAATCCTATGGAACCTCCTGACTTGAGTGGAAATGTTGAAGATGTGAGCCCAACAAAACTGCCTGACCGCAGTCAGAAAAGTAATTCTACTTTAATCTTGTTTTAAACAACATATACTCAGCGTCACTATTGAAGGGTCACTCATATTGTTAGTACTACACATGTTAACAATGCCTGTCCAATACACTACATGTGTAATTATGGCCTTCGTGGGTTAGGCCCAGAGTGAGGTTTCCTAAATAGCATTTGGATTTCAATATGAGTAATGGTACCTCCGGTTAGAGGCCACAACAAAATGGTAAGAGTTATGCAAACACGTGTACCTGCTATCACCCCAACAAACGGGTTGTCTCAACGCACCCATGTCTGAAATTCTGTATGTAAATACATAAACCTGTATATTTAATGTGCACTGGTTTGACTGTCAGAGGAAATGCTAATGTTTTTTTTGTTTAACCATTATGAGAAAACCTGCATTTGTGTAAATCATGAAACTAATGCAAGCAATATATTTAATGCAAAAATATGACCTAAACAAAGTATGTATTTTGCACAGTTATTGCAACCAACTATCAAAAACATGGATGGTTTCTACTGGTTAGACTGTCAAAACAAATTGCAACTTCTTCCTTTTTTAATTATTGTGAAGACCTTTCAAATTTCCATTTGCCACATGTACTAATAAACAAATATTCATTTTGTTATGTACCAATCCCAACATCATCACACATGATTGTTTTGAATTTTTTTTTTTAAAACAAAGTTTAAATTCATTTTTTTAACATATACAGTATTTCTGCACTCTAAGAACAAGTAATTTGTCAAACTTAAAGATTTCAACATATTTTGTGGTCATATTTCTACTAATAATTCTCATTTATCAATAATCTTTTTCTTTTTTTAAATTCAGAATTCGGCAAACATTTCAACTACTCAAAACTAGAAAACGAGCAGTCACAGAGTCCTGTGAAGAAACCATTATTTCCCCTAAACCGACTCCCCTAGCTGCTGTATCTGGAACACCACGCGACTCGTCGCATCGACCGCAGACGAGACCAAACTCTCATAAATTGGAGGTGGAGAAACCTCTGATAGATCTAAGCGAAGACTCCGATCACGTGCCGTCCGCGGATCAGTCTGCGTCGACGATAAAGACGTCTCGCAGCACTCTGTCTCTCTTCGACTCGCTGTGTACATACAACACGAGTCTGTACGGAAACATTGAACTGCCGAAGCCGTTACTGGCGGCCGACCGACAGACGGACGATCCGTTTGAGGTGAAGCCGTGTCTGAAAGTCTATTCATCGACAAACCTGACTAGTCATTCCTTCAAAGCCGACTCAAGCAGCAGCAGTTCGTTAAAGACGTCCTCGACTCACCTGGTTCAGAAACCGAGCGTCGTCGATTGTTTGGCTCTGTCGCAACACAGGAGTCCCGGGGGAGATGCGTACTACTCGGTTCCCCCCAACGAGGATTGCGTGTATCACAGAATAAACAAAGTGTCGAAGGATCCATTATTTCACGGTCAGTCTTCATCGGTGGATCGGCCGCATGCAGTTTCAGGGCCTCCCGACGATGAGTTGCTGAGGACAACAAATAAAGATTTTGGCAACTCAAAGGATGCGAAACATTACAGTGATAAAACAGACAATTCATTTGACTCTGATTTTGCGTCGTCATTTCGGCCGACGGTTTCTCCAAACAGAAAGCAGCTGTCAAGTTTCGACCAATCATCGGCTTCTCGTCATTCATTCAACTCGACAAAATCATCTTCATCTGTTTCGGCGGATTTCAGATCGCAGACATACACGCAGTCGCTTCCCACTCAAAGACATCGGCCGGCCAGTGCACACGTCGGCGAAGTGACAGAGTTTTTTAACAAATCGCAGTTTAGGTCATCGTCGTCATGTTCAAATACTAATCAGTCTTACTCTGTGGCATCGTCGAGATTGCAGGCATCACAACATCAGCAGCAGCAGCAGCGTAAACTGTCTGGACCTGCATCATCGTCGACAGGTGAAAAAGCAACATCATCATCATTACCATCATCATCATCATCATCATCATCATCATCATCATCATCAACATCATCATCCTCAGCTGCTAAATCTCACTTGCCAGCCAGTGCCCAGAGAGTTTTCCCTCCTGGCAACTTCCAACCCAATCCAAATTGTTTATCTTCATCGCCGAGTGTCTCCAGTCGAACAGACTCTACCACAGAGAAAGCGTTTGATTGGATTAACGATGCGATGAGTGATTTTGCTTTAGCGAGAGCAGGGAAAACCAGTGGTGCAAGCACGCCAAACGTGGCACCTCTATACGATGAAGTTCCTAACGAAGAGAACGCCGTTTGCAAGGGCTCAGTGAAGAGAGACAGTGGTTATGTGTCGGCTAGAGTGGAACAGGAGAATATCGAAAAGCTGGCAAAGATAATGTGGGCTAAGAAAAAGGGTTCTGGGGGGATGGATCACGCACACAGACTACGTCCAAGGTTGAACGTAAATCGGCCTTCACAAGGAAATCCCGTTTTCTTAGCACCGCAATACGATCAGGTACCAACAAGCGTGGAACCAGGCGACATTCGGAATGTCACTTCCAACAATACTCACAACACGGAGAATCGGTCATTTGAGAATTTCGCGCCAAATGAAATGGACGAATTTGAATCGGACGACGGTTTCGACGATGATGAATTCGATGATGTCGAATCGGAATACGATGCCTGTCCACAGGACGGACCGCCTCCGCTTCCTCCGAGAGATTATAGGGAGGACGGGGCCAACAGGGTGGCTCTGCCGGAGGGTCCGAAAATCTACCCAGTGGTGAGCGACGGTCGACAGTTGAGCCACACCCATTACTTCCTGATTCCGGCGAAAGGATCAGCGTCACGGTCCAACATGGCCGAAGTGAAACCATTCATGGTTGGTGGGAGTCATCAAGGATCTGACCAGACCGATGGTGATATGCAGTATCAGAATATTCCATATACGACGGCGGAATCGGAGGTTAATTCGGGGAAGGAGAATCCTTCGTTTTCATGGTCGGTCGCTCCGGGGCTGAAGGGATCGGACTACTCACAGAATTCCACGAACCAAAGGTCTCAAAACGTTCCGTCGACAAAACACACGGCACAGGTACACGGAACACAGGACAGTCCTTCCCAACCTCGTCTACGGCAGATCATTCCACGGTCGAAACCAGCGGAAAAGACTACAGAAAATGCTCGTCAGATCACGCGATACCCAAGACAACAGTCGGGGCCACTCCCTCCACAACAGCAGTCGGGGCCGCTCCCTCCACGACAACAGTCGGGGCCGCTCCCTCCGCACAGAGCCAGTCATGCACAAGACATTGTCAAACAGTCGGCGGACAGGTCGGGAGGAGGTGATGGAGGGGGAGGGGGAACGTTCGTGAGCTCGTCTCCACGGGAACGGCTGGCGCAGGTGCAGACGAGCGTGCTAGGGGTGACAGACGAGGAGTGCCACACGGCGCTGTGCCACACCCACTGGGACACGGACCAGGCCATCCGCTACCTCAAGGTGGAGCAACTGTTCAGACTCGGGCTCGCGTCCCGCGACCACTGCGAGCGGCTCCTCGAAGCACTACACTGGAACCTGGAGCTGGCCAGTTCCGTGATGTTGGATGAGGTGCGTGGCAGTGTGCAGTGCGAGTCCACTGTGTGATTAAATACACTGACCCTAGTTAAATAAGGGGGGGTGCGGAGGGGAGGCCCTCCACTGGAACCTGGAGCTGGCCAGTTCCGTGATGTTGGATGAGGTGCATGGCAGTGTGCAGTGCGAGTCCACTGTGTGATTAAATACACTGACTCTAGTTAAATAGGGGATGGGGAGGGGAGGCCGAGTCCAGAATGTGATGACTGGTATTTCAAAGACCGTGGTACATGCTATTCTGTCTGTGGGATAGTGCATATAAAAGATCCCTTGCTGCTAATCGAAAAGAATAGCCCATGAAGTGGCAACAGCGGGTTTCCTCTCTCTATATCTGTGTGGTCCTTAACCATATGTCTGATGCCATATAACCGTAAATAAAATGTGTTGAGTGCGTCATTAAATCAAACATTTCCTTCCCTCTTCCTTCCTTCACATGTCGCGAAACTAGGGTCAGTGAATTTAATGTGGATTTTGTTTTCTGCAATTTGTTTTGTTTTTCCCCCAAGCACAAAATCGTTTTGTAGAACTATGGTTATTCACTTGTCATATACTTGTATAAATCATACACACATGTAGCTGGCTCAGTGGTTATAGCACTTGTGATGTCCATGCCTGTGCTAGTGTTGTTGTTTTACATTTGTTTGTAAACATATACGGTAGTAATAATAAAGTAACAGTGTTTTACCTGTTAATTGTGATTTGTGAGATTCAGGTTCTCAAATTTAACTCGTAGAATTATGTTAGTGTTGTTGTTACGGTAGATATATTCTCAACAAAATTAATGAAGGGGCTGTAGATATTTTGGGGGCATTTCTCTTTAAATATGGTAAATATTTTTTTAAATACAGATTCTTCTATTGTATGGTGTCGATGCTGTGGCATGTTCTTAAAGTTGATGATTTGCCGTAAATGACAAGCGTGAACATTTCATTTATTATTATTTTTGTGCTTCTAACTTTTAAGGTTCAAGCATGCTGTCCTTGGCACACACCTCAGCTATCTGGGCTGTATGTCCAGGACAGTGAGTTAGTTGTTAGTGATAAAGAAGTCAGTGTAGTGGCCTTAGACCTACCCATTGAGTCGTTAAACTCGCTCTGGGTGACATCCGGTAGCGGTATGCGAACCCAGTACCTAGCAGCCTTACTTCCGGTGGCTTAACTACGACACCACCGAGGCCGGTGTATCATTACGAACCATCATGAAACGAATTGTAGCCTAATGCTTATTTTGGTAGTTTTTAATAATGCATTAAAAAAATCCAAGATGTAAAAAAAATGTTGAGAGTTTAACAGGTCAGACTTTACTGAAACAATGTGTAGAACTCACTTGTGATGAAATAGTGCTAACATAATTTAAGGCTTTTGTAGCAGATATCGCTGGCACTATAATTTGTGATAGCTCCTGCGATATTCTTCGCAGGAGATATCACTTTTTATAATCTTGATTGGTCAAATATTAATAACAAGACAATATTTTGTTACGTCACAGTGTTTGTTTCAGTGCTAAACCTATCATTAGTGACGTCATGCCACTGCCGTTCTGCTAGTTATTTAAGAGTCTACTGCTCCCAAATATTGTGACATTCAACCCACATTACTGACATTGTTTACAATTGTCACAAATGAAAAGAATGATAATGGATGATAAAAAGAATACCCCCCTCGTGTCTTGTGATATTATAATTTATCAGCACTCGTTAATAAAAGTATAAAACTCCTCGGCAAGCCTCAGATTTCATACTTTTATCAACTCGTGCTGATAAATTATGATATAAGACACTCCGGGAGTATCCTCTATATAACACTAGCAATGAATTACGAAATGTCTACTGGCCCTAGTTAATTTTGTTGAGTATATTTACATACACATTAAAGCTGCACTCTCAGGTATATTTTATCATATACTGATTGAAAGAAATGAGGAACACATGGTGTTTTAAGACCAAATGCAATTCACTACTAGAGTATAGATATGGCTTTATAAAACACGGAGATGTAATGTGGGGTTAAATAGAGAATAACTAGTGAATGACGTAGGGTATTGGCTTTATCCTGTGAAGGTAAGAATGGGGACATTTCTCATTCAGCCTGAACAGGATAGAGTCGATATCCTACGTCATTAACTAGTTATTATCTTTATCCTGCAGACCATAAAAATTAAGGTCGAAAACTATTATGTCTGTTATTTCAGCTATATTGTACAACGACCTAGAGGTCAAATGATCGATCATGTAATGTAGTTATGTGACATATTCTACTACTTTACACAGGCCTCTGGAAAATTGCGAGAGTGATAGTTTATCTCGCGCGTCGCTCGCGTAAGTATAGTTTTGCATAACCCATTTTATATTCATGCATTGAATTTATGCAGACCGTCAAGTATCCTACTTTTTCCTATTTATTCCTCTTTTTTTTTATGAGTCCCTATCAAGCCCTCTTTTTGATGAAAATTACTATTTTTTCCCTTTTTTGGGGCACTTTTAACGAGTTTCATATATACAGTCAAACCTGCCTTCGCGGCCACTTCCATATGGCGGCCACCTGTCCATGGCAGCCACCCTGAGGTCCCCCCAGTGAATTTTACTATATATTTTACCTCTATATGGCAACCACCTGCTCAACGCGGCCAGCGGCCACACTTTTGTCATAAAAAAGCAAAAATGAACCTGCTATCGTGGCCACAATTGTTTTTAGTGCAAGTTATAAAGAAATGTCGGCAATCGTAAAAAAAAACGTAAGATGTTTTTGTTGATATAACCAATTGGCTTGATAAACAGCGGTCCTTTAAAGGTCGTCGGTCGCTTAGCTGTGTTCATTAATTAACAAGTGTTTTTAATCTGGATTAACGGTGCGATGTACTAGTCATCGGCGGTGGTCATTAAACGCAGTTGATAAGAGGGTATCTAGCCTAAAACAACTGGAGTTAAACGTGTCGACTCTAGAAGGAATTAAATACTGCTGCAGTTTATTTCTGATATTTATTTTCAAAATGCCACCTAAACCCAGTAAGCCGATCGCGTTAACGTTTTTGCACATGTATATGGCTCCTTAATAGTTCTATTGCAACATACGTGTAATTGTTTTTAAAAATTCGGACTTATATATGACCTGCATACGGCGGCCACCTCTCTATGGCGGCCACTTTTGTCATGTCCCACGAGTGGCCGCCATAGACAGGTTAGACTGTATATATATTTTTTTAGCGACACCATATTTTTACTCTTTACACCATTTGCTCCAGATGACTTGCTATGAGGCATATTGTGATATCTGTGGCATAGTCATTGAAATCTGAATATACAGATGGGATGCATGGTTACAGGCTTCCAGTTATTAATTTTCACAATGCAATATAAAGTCCTCTTATTTTATAATTTCTGAATTATGGATATGTTTCTGTTTTTTGGTAATATCTGATCTTGTTGAATGCTCATCACGTCTATATTGTACGAAGTCAGGCTGAAGCTGTTAGAGTTACCTCTGATATACTGGTGCATGGTGTCTAAGGAAGTAGGACTTCAGTGATCATTTGCAGGTTGTGCTTTGCTTACCGTAACAAGTATTCTATTAAATGTGCACACCAGCAGTATCATAATTATTTGACATATTTCTACCAATTCAGTTAGCACACAGCTACTAAATCCAGCTATATTATCCAGTTGATCTACCAAGAGAAAACTAATTTTAAAAATAGTGTCCATACCCACATTCAATCACATACATACACACACTGCCATTGCTACTGTTTTTGATGGTGTCACTGGGTCAGCAATGCCTTGTTGTGTTTTTTTTTTCAGTCAACACCCCTGCCATTTCAGAGTTAAAATTTGACCTTGTAACTTGTATTATTCAATAGCATAAAAGGAATACTGCATTGTGTTGCTTTTTAAAAGTCTTACTCCAAAGAACCAAATTCAACCACTGCATTGTCTGAATAAAAAGTGGTGGATCGAGATGGCTATAAGGAGCCCATCTTAAAACAAAATAAGTGCCTATTTTATTCCTATGATATACACATTGTCTTATTTTCCTGTATTATTATCTTTTCAATGGTTTTCTATTTCCATATTTAGTTTTTTGAGATGGCTCACTCACTTGACCCCTGCAATATTCTCTATTTTGGGACATTTACTTTTATACAAAATTCCTATTTTGTGGGCAAAATTCCTATTTTAACCCTATTTTCAGGCAACAAAAATTCCTATTTTCCTATATTTTTGACCCACCGCCTCACTTGACGGCTTGTAAATTATGACATCCTTTACACGTTCATGATAGGTTACGTAAAAACAAAATGGGTTTACCTGAATTTGTTTCAGCGTAACCCGTAAATGATTTACAAAAATGTTTAATTCTCGGAGGCCTGTATACATTTATGACGTTTGCTTTATTCGTCATCGTAATCTGTCAGTAGAAACAGTGGTTGCAGGATAAATGTTATTAACCTGGCACTGAACTCTGGTCTCTATTCACAGAATAAATCTTTCGCCTTTTATTAACCTGGCACCGAATGTCCGTAACTAACTTCCTGATACTGTGGACGAGTATTTTGGTTACAGTCAATATATAGAGAATATTTCATGTTTTTTGTCAAATATGTTTTGTATCTCATCGAGTGAAGTTTGCAATCATGTCTCATGAGTCACGTTTGCCCCGCGAGTGTGGTATGATTGCAGACTTCACAAGATGAGATATAAATCAATTTTTGACAAAAAATGTGAAATTTTCTATTTATTTATATAACTTTTGGCAATTTACCTTTATTTTGTTATTATTATTATTATTTATTTATTTTTTACTTGGGGGGGGGGGGGGGGGATTTAACTTTATTTATTTCTTGTTCTTCATACTTACCATAGTTTGACACCCAATAGCAAATGTATTTTTCATGTTGGGGTGTCGTTAAACATTCATTCATTCCTTTATTTTAAAATGCCAGCAGAAAAATAGTTTCGGCTTTCTTACAGTAAAGATAACATTTTTTCTACAGTGACGATAACACATTTTAGAGTGAAATAGTGAAATTTTCACTCTAAAATGTGTTATCGTCACTGAGTGACTGATAACACTTTTATTTCACTGATATTTTAAGATATTTCACTAAATGTTATATAATAAATGATGTTACTATATATGTATGTGATCTTTTATTTCTTTCAATCAGTATACATATATTTAGGCTGTTAGAAAATCAGTTCACTTCATGGTTTCTTTTCTTATTACACCATTCTTTGGTGGGGTTTTTATTAACTGTTGTCTGCAATCTAGGTCAGATTAAAATGAAATTTTCACACTGCTGATAACTAGAATGTGGGCTGTACTTCTTGTTGGTTTGCATATAACCATATCAATGAATTGTAAAGTTGCATCCTTCATCTTGTTTTTGAAACTGCTGGGTTAGTTACATAAACGATCTTTCTTCATTTGTACAGTGCTTACAGTAATACAATTAATAACCATATAATCACATTTTCGAAGCTCTTAATGCTATAATAATATAAACCCACCATAGACGGAAATCACTCTGGTGTGTGTTGTAGTGATGTCAGCATACAATGGTTTTACGGTATCATAGCGATAAGAAAACTTCGAAAATCTGTAGTCTGTTTAGATGTAGTTATGTTTAAAAAAATGGCAACAAGCTGTTAGCAATATGTAATGCTTCTAGTGAAAAGATATTACTTTATTAAAACTGGTATGTGCTATCCTGTCTTTTGGATGATGCATATAAAAGATCCCTTGCTGCTGATGGAAAAATATAGCGGGTTTCCTCTTTAAGACTATATGTCAAAATTACCAAATGTTTGACATCTAATAGCTGATGATTAGCAAATCAATGTGCTTTTAGTAGCTAGTCCTGTTGTTAAACAAAACAAACTTTGACTTTTTATAAAAGCTGTAGTCGTGTTTCTGTTTGACAGTATTGATGGATATTCTGTATTTAACAGGTATTCCAGATTGTTAGTCCTGTGTACCATGTTTCAGGGTTTTCCCACTGTTTGTCCAAAACAGTACAGGGGAGCCAAGGTGGTGAATATCTTTGTGTTTGTGCATTAGTAAACTATGTGATAGGACAAGGCAGCGAGACTGTGAATTCAGACCGTAGTGACTGATATGTTTGTGATTTATATTAGTAAAATATGTTACGGGCTGGGAAAGTGAAGATTTTGTAGCTTATATACTGTTGATATATGGAGAATAACAGACTAAAGATATAGGTTATCAGCTTTATGGTGTGACGGTAAGAATGTGCAATATTTGCCAAAAGGAATTCAGAGATGAAAGTATTCTGTATTTATCAGGAATTCCAGATTTTTTATCCTCTGTGTTGCTGGGTTTTCCACTGTTTATACCCCCCCCCCCCCCCCCAAAAAAAAAAAAAAATCATATTCTTCATCGAAATCTTTTGATATGGTTTAATTTGGGATAAGTGTTCACACACATTCTGGATGGGTGGGGTGGGGAGACGTTGCCCAGTGGTAAAGCACTCATCTGATGCATGGTCGGTTTAGGATTGATCCCCATATATATTTCTCGTTACAGTCTGGCTTATCAAAGTCTGTGATATGTGTTATCCTGCTGTGGGATGGTGCATATAAAAGATCACTTGCTACTAATAGAAAAATATAGCAGATTTCCTCTCTAATGATGTGTCAGTCTGTCAGAATTACCAAATGTTTGACATCCAGTAGCTGATGATTAATAAATCAGTGCTCTAGTGGTGTCTTTAAACAAAACAAACTTTAACCTCAACATTCTGGATGGGGGTTGTCATATGTATTTTAAATCATAGTGCAACCCAAACCTTAGAGCTTTTTAAAAAAAATCTGGATTTTTGTTTAGGTACAATGTAATTCACTTTCATCTCGTGGAATTCTCCATTCGGCCGGAACAGGATAAATCTGATAACCTTTATCATTAATCGGTTATTAATTTGTATCCTGTAACTCCATTTTAACAGTGGAAAAATCATTTTTCATAACTTTCAATATGTTCAAGTTAAACGAGCAAACATTTTGCAGTATGACACACAAAATACATGACTTCATTCTTGTAATGTTTCATATTTGTCACGTCCAAACATATAATTGTTGTTATATTTAACACAACATAAAATGTCATTTCAATTGAAATTAATGATTTTAAACAACATGAAATTAATCTGCATATCTAGTCACAGCAAGGTCAATCAAACAGGTCACATGACAAACAACATCCTACTAATAACAGGTAGTAAAGTGTTCGCTTGTTGCGCGGTCGATCCAGGATTGATTCCCATTGATGGGTCGGATCTATTGGGCTGTATATCTCGTTCCAGCCAGTGCACCATGACTGGTATATGGGATGGTGCATATAAAAGATCCCTATCTACTAATTGAATTTTAGCGCTTTTCTTCTCTAAGACTATATGTCAAATTTACTAAATGTTTGACATCCAGTTGCTGATAATGAATAAATCAGTGTGCTCTAGTGGTGGTGGTAAACAACACAAATTCCAACCAGTGCACCACAACTGGTATATCAACGGTCATGGTATGTGCTATCCTGTGTGTGGGATGGTGCATATAAAGGATCCCTTGCTAGTAATGGGAAAATGTAGCGGGTTTCTTCTCTAAGACTACATGTGTACATGTTAAAATTATCAAATGTTTCACATCCAACAGCTGATGATTAATAAGTCAGTGTGCTCTAGTGGTGTCGTTAAACAGAACAAACATTTACTTCATGTACATATTTACAATGCTTAAACACCTGCGTTAAAAGAAAGACACGCTTCATAAATTCTGCCCAATATATTTCATATATTTCTTCATTTTACTGTACAAAACGGGGTTTATTTTGTCATTCATCAAACCAACAAACAGGAACTACTAATAGCAGTTGATGACTTTGCTATAAACAGTCACTACATTCGGTTAATATACCCGTACAAACAGTGGTTGTGGGATAAACTCCAGTACATGTAAATACACATTGTATATATACATGTATATATTATTATTATTTCATATAATCAATACCTCATCTTATACGCTGCAATATGTGATGATATTAATCATTATTTATGTAATTCATTAACCATATCTGGAACTGTTCATTTAGTGTATATGCATGAGCATGTATGGATCAAATTGAAATACTGTATGTTTGTTACAAAACTTGTTAAGTCCAAAATTTGAGATAATGAAAATAGCCAAATATATTACTTGATATTATAATGTGATAAGTTATGTGTACAGTGATTAAATTCTGTTAAATGGCTGATATAACTCGGTAGTATGTCATATATTGATGGAAAGAAATAGGGAACGTATGAAAATTTAATTTACTGCTAGTGTAGTAATGACGGTATATCATACAGCGTGATAATGTCGATATTGAATGTCAGTAATGTCGAACTGATTGCCAATAACATGGTCAACTTTTGGCACTATGGACTGAGGGTTTAATTGCATTCATTATTTGCTGTTACTGTGGTAAAGCGCTCGCCTGATACAGTCGATCTAGGATCGATCCCCATTGGTGGACCCATTAGGCTATTTCTCGTTCCAGCCAGTACTGCACCATGACCGGTATGAGCTCTCTTGTTTGTCGGAAAGTGCATATAAAAGATCCCTTGCTGGTAATGGGGGAAATGTAGCGGGTTTCCTCTCTAAGACTATATGTCAGAATTAACAAATGTTTGACATCCAGTAGCCGATGATTAATGTTTCTAGATTAATGCTCTAGTCGTGGTGTTAGACAAAACAACCTCACAGCAGGACTGTTGCTGTAATGGTTTGGAGGAATATTGAGGTTATTTGTAAGGACGGTTAGCTTCCTTAGAAGATGACCACTTGAATTTGACTCACATGTGTATACTGCCTGGGTGGGGTTGGTGGGGGAGGGAGGGGTATAATGATATTTTTTTAGTTTTATACCTGTATGTTAAACACATGGCTCCATATCTCCCCCATATAGGGGATTTTCATATCATTTTGGTGCTTGAAGGTTATGGAATGCCCGTACCTGTACATATTTTTGAAGTTTGTTTTTGATACCCAGACACATTGGGCTGAATTTACAAAAGTCTATTTTTGGTTTACACTTATGTAGGGGTGGGATGTAGCCTAGTAGTAAAGCATTCGCCCGATGTGTGGTTGGTCTACGATCGCAACCAGTGCACCACGACTAGTATATCAAAGGCTGGGGTATGCACTATCCTGTTTATGGGATGGTGCATTTATAAAAATTCCTTTGCTACTAATGGAAAAATGTAGCGGGTTTTCTTTCTAAGACTACATGTGAGAATGACCAAATGTTTGACATCCCATAACCGATGATTATTTAATTAATATGCTCCAGTGGTGTCGTTAAACAAAACAAACTTTTTTGTTTATATGTCAGAATTACCAAATGTTTGACATCCATTAGCCGAAGATTCATAAATCAGTGTGCTCTAGTGGTGTCGTTAAACAAAGTAAACTTTTACAACTACATGTAACTACATATATTTACAGTGCTTAGACGCCTGTGTTAAACCCAGGCTTGTAAATTCTACCCAGTATGTTTCATATATATTTTATTTAACTGTATAAAACAGGGTGTATTATATTAAAAATTTTTTTTATCAAATTGACACACCTGAGTTGAAGGGGTTGAATGTAGCTCAGTGGTAGAGTGCTCACCTGGTGTGTGCTGGGTCACGGGATCAATCCCTGTCAGTTGATGAGCATGAGATTATTTTGATTATTAATTTTTATGTTGATATTAATATTGTTTTGCCATTTTTGTCTAATTTTTACCAAGTAGGCGATATATAGGTATTATCTTTTTGACGGGGACCACATCAATATTTGCATCAAAGTTTTCAAGTTTCAGGATTTAGATCATTTTCTCGCAAACTTGCACAAATGAAACTTGCTTTATAGTTGCACCTGTATGGATGTTCATCACAGTGCACGAAAACGTTCATAGTAGGCGAGACATGTCATTCAGTGAAATTTGTGTTGCAGTATTTATTTTGATGAGAACATTTTGGTAATGTGTGGTGCTTAATGTGTCTTTAAGGATGGAATTTATCTCGGTTGTTTGAGCTCTCACCTGAGGTGCTTGTGTTGTAAGACCGAACCTCTTCAGACTTATATTTCATTTTCCCCATCCCAAACAGTGCCCCACAACGGGCATATCGGCCCCCTTGCTCCTAATGCGAAAATTTGGCAGGTTTCCTCTGATGAGTATATGTCAGAATTTATAAATAGTTCACATCCTGTAGCTGATGTTTAATTAATCAATGTGCTCTAGTGGTATCATTAAACAAAACAAACTGTTAACTTTAATGTGGTTTTTTTTCAGTAATAAACAGTCCACACACGAACATTAAAGTCAGATAGGCATACATAGATGGTTGGATAGATGGTTTGCAGGATGCCTGTGTGGATGGTGTAGTTCTGACATCAGTTGACAGAGAGAAAGAGAGAGATATTGAGAGAGAAACAGATTAAGAGATAGAGATTAAGAGAAAAAGAGAGATATTAACAAACAAAGAGAAGGAAAGATTGACGGAGAAAAGATGAGAGAGAGAGAGAGAGAGAGAGAGAGAGAGAGAGAGAGAGAGAGAGAGAGAGAGAGAGAGAGAGAGAGAGAGAGAGAGAGAGAGAGAGAGAGAGAGAGGAGAGGGAGGGAGAGAGCTATACAGACACAGATGGATAAAGGAGAGGCAGAGGGAGAAGGGGTGAGAGAGAGAGAGAGAGAGAGAGGGAGGAAGAGGGGGCAGAAACAGATCTATATAGAGAGGAGATAGCCAGATGGACGGAGAAAGAGAGACAGACAGACAGATGGAGGGAGAGGGTGGTGAGGAGAGAGACACACACACATGCACACACACACACAGAAATATATGGGAACCTAGTACCTAGTATCGGTATTATACCTTGACATAATATAATCTAATATTACATAGTGCCATTCATGTTTGAATGGCCTAATAAATTATGAAAACCACGACCCTTATCTTACAAAATACTGCATACCAAAGGTTAACCTAATATTTATAGAAAATAGTTTTTTCTGTGACACACACATTGATACCTTTAGTACACAAGAGTCATCTAGTGGGACCTGCAAACAGAATAGATATACATATATATATCAAGGATAAACAGAATCAGTGGATCCAGGTGAGGGTGTGGAGGGTGTTTTTAATCCAGTGTTTAGCAGTTGAATACAATAAATTTATTTGTGTTTAGTAGTGGACATGTAACATGCTTGCCATCTTGGTACTGTGGGGCGGGACGTAGCCCAGTGGTAAAGCATTCACTTGATGCACGGTCGGTCTAGGATCAATCCCTGTCGGTGAACCCATTGGGCTATTTTTCGTTCAAGCCAGTGCTCCACAACTGGTGTAACAAAGGCTGTGGTATGTACTATCCTGGCTGTGGGATGGTGCATATAAAAGATCCCTTGCTAATAGAAAAGAGTAGGCCATGAGGTGGCAACAGCGGGTTTTCTCTCTCAATATCTGTGTGGTTCTTAACCATATGTCCGACGCCATATGACCGTAAACAAAATGTGTTGAGTGCGTCGTTAAATAAAACATTTCCTTCCTTCCTTCCTTCTGGGTACTGTGGGGGAGTATTGCCATATACAATGCATGTTAAGAGTACTTTTGAATGTTGTAGGTGCCATTTTTAATTGTTGCAGCCCTTCTTGAATATTGTAGGTCACATATTTAAATATTGCACCACCACCACCCTCCATTTTTCTTTAGCATCCAGCCTCTGCTAAATAGTAGGGATGGAAATTATTTTAAATTTTGTATCACAGTATATCGCAGTATAGGTTCCCTGTGTTATGATACATATCATATATTATGTACAGCAATGAGGAAGGTTTTTAATACAGCACTTGACTTTTTGCTTCATTGTCAGAACAAAATGTTTTCTGCACCTAGAAGGAAGTTTTAAGTAATTGCCAAAAAACTACCATTTGTCGTGTTGTGCAATATAGATTAATACTATCTTTACATCCTTATCAGTCCTAATGCTTGGCACACACTTTCCAATTAATGCTGATGCGATTGTCCTAATGCTTGGTGCACACATACTAATTAATACTGACTGGACAGTCGAGTCTGTGTTAATCGGTAGGTGTCTGCCAAGCATTATGGTTTGGCACAAGTAATTGCTCTTGCTTGTGCGTATTCATGCCAAATAATTTCCACGTGGGCACCAAAAAAATGGGTCGTCTTGTTACACACCGATATCAATTTATTATACTGTGAATTTGACACTTGAGAGGAAATGTTTTTCTATATAATTCTGTGTTAACTTGAGGGGCCTAACATATACATACACACACATGCACCCCAACCTTCAATTCCACATTAAATATATTGTGATGTAGTGTTATCAGGTTCACATTAGCAATTTATTCTTTATCATTAATATTGATAATGATGTCAATATTCATGTTGATTTTTATGCAAAATGTAGTTGTTAATATTGTATATTGAATAAAATGTTAAACACCATTTTCATACCTCTGTGAACTTGTTAGATACATCAGTTGAAATGCTTGTGTTATGTATAGAGATCTTAGAACTGAGAGCTGTTCCAGAAACCTTATAGGAGGGTTGCAGAAGTTTTTTTCTCCCCTATACCAGAATTACGAAGTGTCAGACATCCAATAGCCGATGATTAATTAATTGTGCTCTAGTAGTGTTGTTAAACGAATCAAACTTTACATGTTCTTTCACTGTGTCTGTATATTGTCTCCAGTGACAGTGGAGATTGAACCAAGATCAAAATAATGTCAGTTGTTCTGCATCAGAAATCAAATAGTGTGTAGACAAAATTTAATTTTTGCCTCCTTCCACCCTCAAACTACATGTATTCTCTCGAACAGACCTTCAGTTTTTAAGATGGAAAAAATGGAAATGGTGTCTTGTTTAAAAGATCCATATAGCACTTAAATATGTTATTTTGTATGTGTGAAGGTGTCGTTAAAAAACAAAACAAGAAGTTTTTGTATGTCTGAAATTGTTTTTGTTAAATATACATTTTTCTTTTGTACAGGATATCAGATTCTACAATTCGAACAGACCTTCAGTTTTTAAGATGGAAGAAATGAAAATGGTTTCTTGTTTAAAAGATCCACATAGCACTTAAATATATGTTATTTTGTATGTTTGAAGGTGTCGTTAAAAACAAAACAAGACGTTTTTGTGTGTCTGAAATTGTTTTTGTTACATATATATTTTTCTTTTGTACAGGATATCTGCAGTTGGTTTATTTACTGTTATGTGTGTGTAAACTGTACTGTATATACTTTGTTGTGTTTGTCTTTATTTGTTTTCAAAAGCATTTGTCATGTATCCTACTGTTAGTGCTTATCATATTAAAACAACAATATCTCATAATTGTTTTGTCTTCAATAATTAGAAATGAACGTGGGTTACAAATTATTATTATTTTTAAATCCAGACATGTTAATATTGGTGGAACACTGAGATTTTGTCATCATACAGTGATATCCGATTGGCTGATCCATGAGGATGACCTGGATACTGAAGCCATGCCAACTAATGAAATAAACACTCTTGAAATTGATTGCTCTGTGCATATTAGTGTGAAAGCACGAATGCAGCACAAGAGAAATGGAATGAAGGAAATGTTTTATTTAACAATGCACTCAACACATTTTATTTACAGTTATATGGCATCGAACAAATGGTTAAGGACAACACAGATATGAGAAGAAACCCGCTGTCACCACTTCATGGGCTACTCTTTTCGATTAGCAGCAAGGGATATCTTTTATATGCACCATCCCACAGACAGGATAGTACATACCATGGCGTTTGTTACATCAGTTGTGGAGCACTGGCTGGAAAGAGAAATAGCCCAATGGGTCCACTGACTGGGATCGATCCTAGATCGACCACACATCAAGTGAATGCTTTACCACTGGGCTACGTCCCACCCCACAGTACCAAGATGGCAAGCATGTTACATGTCCACTACTAAACTCAAATAAATTCACTGCATTCAACTGCTAAACACTAAATGTGCCCACCGACAGGGATCGATCCTAGAGCGACCACACATCAAGTGAATGTGTTACCACTGGGCTACGTCCCGCCCCACAGTACCAAGATGGCAAGCATGTTACATGTCCACTACTAAACTCAAATAAATTCACTGCATTCAACTGCTAAACACTAAATGTGCCAACCGACAGGGATCGATCCTAGAGCGACCACACATCAAGTGAATGCGTTACCACTGGGCTACGTCCCGCCCCACAGTACCAAGATGGCAAGCATGTTACATGTCCACTACTAAACTCAAATAAATTCACTGCATTCAACTGCTAAACACTAAATGTGCCCACCGACAGGAATCGATCCTAGATCAATCGCGCATAAGGCGAGCGCTGTACCACTGGGCTACGTCCCGCCCCACAGTACCAAGATGGCAAGCATGTTACATGTCCACTACTAAACACAAATAAATTCACTGCATTCAACTGCTAAACACTAAATGTGCCCACCGACAGGAATCGATCCTAGATCAATCGCTGTACCACTGGGCTACGTCCCGCCCCACAGTACCAAGATGGCAAGCATGTTACATGTCCACTACTAAACACAAATAAATTCACTGCATTCAACTGCTAAACACTAAATGTGCCCACCGACAGGAATCGATCCTAGATCAATCGCGCATAAGGCGAGCGCTGTACCACTTGAGCTACGTCCCGCCCCAGAAATGTAATGCTATTTTCATATCCACAAAATACCACTATCTTGCAACTCGTTACAAATATATCCACCTTCCTTTCACTTGCTAGAAATACACTTTGAAACACCTTGCAAGATAAATTGTATCCAATGACTATTTATATCAGGGGCATAGGCTGGGGAGGTTCGGAAGACCCCCCCCCCCCCCAAATGGTCCACTTTCAGAGCTAAAACAGGTTTATACAAATGGAGTTTCTAGTGGTGCAAAAACAACAGAAAAAGGGTCCACTTGGTTCATATTCAAACCCCCAGGTCCAGATCACGTTACGCCCCTGCATACAGTATATGTATTCTCCATTTCTAAATTCTCCAGACTCGTCAAGTTTTAATTTGCTTCAATAATTCTTCTCCTTACCGGCCTCAGTGGCGTCGTGGTTAAGCCATCGGTCTACAGGCTGGTAGGTACTGGGTTTGGATCCCAGTCGAGGCATGGGTTTTTAATCCAGATACCGACTCCAAGCCCTGAGTGAGTGCTCCGCAAGGCTCAATGGGTAGGTGTAAACCACTTGCACCCGACCAGTGATCCATAACTGGTTCAACAAAGGCCATGGTTTGTGCTATCCTGCCTGTGGGAAGCGCAAATAAAAGATCCCTTGCTGCTAATCGGAAAGAGTAGCCCATGTAGTGGCGACAGCGGGTTTCCTTTCTCAATATCTGTGTGGTCCTTAACCATATGTCTGACGCCATATAACCGTAAATAAAATGTGTTGAGTGCGTTGTTAAATAAAACATTTCTTTCTTTCAATAATTCTCCTCAGACTTTTTTTCTTGAGCCCACAGTTGGTGATGTCAGAGGTTAAGCCAGAGACAGGTGTTCAAAACCTTTGTGGTACATATGAACAATCTCTCTCTCTCTCATCCTCATCATGATAATATGGTGGTATGAGCTGTCCCGTCTAGCATGTAAAAGATGTCGCAAGTTTTCTCTAAACACCATGTCTCGGAATTACCAAATGAAGACAAAATGTGTGCTTTGTTTAACGACACTACTAGAGCACATTGATTAATTATTCATCGGCTATTGGATATCAAACATTTGGTAATTCTGACACGTAGTCATCGGAAAAAACCTGACAAGGGATCTTTTACATGCACTTTTCCACAGACAGCAAAGCACATACCACAGCCTTTGAACAATTGTGGTGCACTGGTTGGAATGAGAAAAAACTAATCCTGCAACCCAAGCACCTTAAGTGAGCACTCAACCGACTGACCAATTACCAACATCTTATAACCAATGGTTAAGTGAGCACTCAACCGACTGACCAATTACCAACATCTTATAACCAATGGTTAATTAATCAAACGGCTCTTACACTAGTGTGTCGTTAAACAAAATAAACTCTAACCATCAACTAACAATAGTTGGTTGTGCAAATTGATGACAAAATCTCTTATTGTTTTCTTATAAATGTGTATTTTATTGAATGTTTATCATACATTATCAACCAAAGAAAATAATATTATATCTATTCAATAATATACATACAAACCCATATACAATTTTTTTTTTCTTTAAACCCATAAACAAAATCTGTTATTTCATCAAGTTAACTGAGATCCTGAATACTTTAATATGAATATGGTGATAGTGGTTTTCTGTGGGAAAATAAGATAAAAAAAAAAAAAAAAAAAAAATCCCTCTAGAAACCATTGAAACAAGATATACATATAAATGTATAGTCATTACCTAAGCGGGAGTGTTGTGTAAAAAAAAAAAAAACGACGACGTATGAACCAGGTCTACAAAATTGCTTCTTTTTTTCTATTTTGGTTAAAGGCAAGTGTGGAGACCCATACATTTCTAAAACAAGCTTTGTTAATTTTGCCCACGCAAATGTGATTATTATCTATTAGAAACAGATAATGCATGTCTAAAAACATAAATTTAATACAGAAAACAAGTTTACAAATGTGAAAATCGAGGGACAATGTGTCGGACATCATTTAGTATTTTTCAGTACAGTACTTTTTTGGGGGGGGGGGGGATCATTTCAAACTTTATGGGATACTCAACATCACAATTACACTAGTGCTCCTAACGTGTGATGGGTAATAAATTGTGGAGGTTGGGGGGGGGGGGGGGGGGGGGGTACAGTGGACCCAGTTTTATTTTCTTTTTTTGCCCCTTCAATCTCAAATGATGATTACTGGGTCAAATACATTTGGTGAACATGTTGGGAAAATTGTACTACTGGCCACAACCAGTACAAAACTGTGTGTGTGTGCTGTCTTGTTTGATGAACACATATAATATACGTAAGATTCCAACGTGACTACCAGAATACAATTAAATACTGAATCAATTATTACTTAATTGATGAGATTTTAAAGAAAGAAAGGTTTTATTTAACGACATACTCAACACATTTTATTTACGGTTATATGGCATCAGACATATGGTTAAGGACCACACAGATAAAGAGATAGGAAACCCGCTGTCGCCACGCCATGAACTACTTTTTTCAATTAGCAGCAAGGGATCTTTTATATGCATTATCCCTGACAGAACAGTACATACCATTGCCAATATTATGGAACACAGGCACAGCTCAATGGGCACACCAATGGGGATCGATCCTAGACCAATTGCACACCAGACGAGTGCTTTACCACTAGACTACATCCCAACACTTTTCTGAAAATGGCAAGAGATGTTCAGTTTGCCAACGTATATATTCAATGACCGATTACTTTTCTTGCCCACTTGCAGCACATTTATTGTTTATATAAATGAAAATACAATAGTATATGTAAGCAGACAATGAGTTAGGGGTTTTTGGTGGGGTCAAAACACCATGCAGTATAACATCATCGAAAAGGCAGCTGCACCGAAAGGCATGACATCATGTTGTAGGTGTTTTTCAATCTATCCATAAAGAATTCCATATCACATCTTCAATTTTGGCTGCCACTAGAGAATGAACAAAACTTTTGATCTATGTACATGTATTACATTGTTTCTTAAACGATTTTATTCACCATCTCTTGCAGTCACATTACAATGATCGATTATAATTGAAAATTGATCTATTGGGCTCTACCGATATGATCAGTAGTTTTAAAAATCTATAATTGATTATAGAAAATATTAACTTTAATTGTTCCTGCGGTTCAGATGATGGAATTGCTATAAATAAGCTGGGTTATTGGTTGTTTTTATGTATATATATATATATAAAGAAAACAGATAAATTTACTGACCTCACCAGAGCCCTATGACTGGTACATGTACATCAAAGGCTGTGGTATGTACTGTCCCGTCTATATGAACGATCCCTTGATCCGCTGACCCAAGCACTTCAGGTGAGTATTGTTTTAACTATTTTACAATATACTTATTTATTTATATTCCTTAGAAAATGAATCTCTTTATGTTCAATGGATTTCTGATCAATCTAATTTTAGTTGTAGGTAACTCATTGTTTTGTTGAGGGTTTTTTTTTTCCCTATACTTTAATTAAAAAAAGTTTTTAAATAGGCCAACAATAATTTGAAATTGTGCTGAGAATATGAATATCTTTGTGTTCAGTAAAGTTCTAATCATCCTAATGTTTGTAGTAAGTAACTAAATAAATGTTTTTTTATATTTTATTTCACCTTCAATACTTTAATTAAAAACAATTTGAAATTAATGGGTCAAAGGGAATATGAAATGTATTTATCCATGTAATACTTCATATATCAAATTTTTAAAATAGGATTTATTTCCTAAACGTAGTATACGTGAATAGAGTAATCAACTATCTATTGTATGGCTACAAAGCTAGGATAGCTCCTCTAAATTCCATACCTAACATAAGCGGATCTAGAGGGGGCCCCAGGGGCCCAAGCCCCCCCCCCCCCTCTAAATTTTACGACAGTTATAATTTTATTATATATTAATTTAAAAAAATTTTACGATCCTCTGCAAACCTCCCCCAAAGTTCCCTTGGCATTCCACCTCATGTCACTGGGTTCCCCCCTAAATGGATTTTCTGCCTAACATTCACTGTAAATATTGCACATAAAAAAAAAATTACTCCAGAAATTTCATTTAATTATAATGATGACAATTTTGCAAATTAATCCTAACAATTATGAAAATTAAAGTTCTAATAATTATAATTCTAAGAATTGATTAACTTTCCAAGCAGTATTTTTATGTATGACAATACATGTAGCTAAGCTTTCAAAAGGCAGTGTGAATTATGTAAATTTATGTAAATGAAGACATGTCAAACAAATCTATATTATATATTCTTTTTCTTGTAAACTTTACCAACAAAAACATAAATAAACTGCACAAAAAAATACTGTATAAGCAACGTAACAAATGTTCTACAAAACAATAATCAAGAAAACTAAATTAAAATAATGAAATTCATGGTGTATATAGTTCACAGCAACAACCATACAACAAAAAGCAACACCATGCAATTTTATATTTTAAAAATCAATAACAATAATTCAATCTTTTAGTTTTCTCACAACTCAATAACAAAAGAACAAGCAGCCGCATAACAAATGAAAACTGTTCTGGTAAAGTTATTTCATTCACGTTTACAAAGTAAAATATAATAAATCTTTTTTTCTGAAAATAGAAGACTAAAGCATTTCATTGCCAAATAAGTAAACATAGTAAAATACAGTTGAAAATTCAAGTCCGAATTTATGAAGATACTTTCTCTTAAAGACAGATGTTTAAGCATTGTAAATACACATGGTTAAAGATGCCATATGTAATTGTAAGTCAAAAACAGGCTACGTAAATTCGACCCTGTATGTTTATAATACATCTTAAAACTGATATCCAGAAGCTTTCAGAAACAGTAAAAATGATATGCATAATAATTTTAAGCCGACTAAAAATGAAGCACGGTGATAAATGGTCCTTTTTATTTTAATTTTTATTTCTTTATTTTTTTCAAAGTAAATATAATTTGTGATATGGGAAAATCGACAATCTAAATGAAAAATGAATGTGTAATATGGGAAAATCTACAACCTGAATGAAAAATGAAAAATGAATGTGTAAAAATTTCCAAATGCAGAACAGCACACACCGTGGAATCACTTTAATTCATGGTCTAATTTTCATGTAATTTGTGTACTAGTGCTGTCAATGAATTTAAGAGCACAAGAAAAATATAATACATGCTTATGTACAATACATGGAACATTTTGTTCAGTATCGTGTCGCAATTTGTTACACAGGTTTCAGACATTGCTGCACAATTATAAATCATTAAGCAGTAGTTACTAATCAATATTCAATTGACAAGAAATATCGCTAATCAAGATTTTGAAAACAAGATGTTCCCTGTAATACAAATTTATAACACTACCTTTTTTTTTTATCCACAAATTTTACTACCAAACGAAATGTTTATTCTATCAAAAAACATAAATTCAAGCCCACGAAATTAAAGGATTTCATAGTACTATGGCCTTTGGTACACTAAATGTGAGCCATTGGTTGAGATGGTTCACCGAGGGGGTTCGATCCTACATCCCAATACACCTCACGCAAAACGTTTACAGCTTAGCTACATCATGGGTGTTTTCACAAACAAATTATAACATATATATTTTTTTTATTATTAATTTAATTAGGTTTTTTTTTTGGGGGGCGGAGGGAGGGGGCGGCAAACTGTAGATGTTCCCATACCATGGTTTACATAACAAATATAAGTTTTTCTACACAAAAAAAGAAGAGTTTGTTTTGTTTAATGACACCACTAGAGCACATTGATTAATTAGTCATTGGCTACTGGATGTCAAACTATTTGTAATTCTGACTCATAGTCATCACAGGAAACCCGCTACATTTTTCTAATGCAGCAAGGGATCCCTTATATGCACTTTCCCACAGACAGGAAAGCACATACCACAGCCTTTGACCAGTTGTGGTGCTCTGGTTGGAATGGAAAAAAAACCCAATCAGTTGAATGAATCCATTGAGGTGGTTCGATCCTGCGATGCAAGCACCTCAAGCGAGCACTCAACCAACTGAGCTAAATCCCGCCCTCTTTTTATACACAAGTAAATGCATGTATAATATAAAGATATGAACTATTTTAAGAGTAACTAGAAGTATTAGTAGCAGTGAGGTCTAATTTTTTAACAAGAACATTTTAAATTCATTATTGAAAAACTTTACTTTTTTTTTCTAGTGTTTTTTTTAGGGGGTACTGTAATACATAATGCTTCTATATTTTATAAATAACACTTCTGTTAGATAATTGTAAAAAAAATAAAAATAATAATAAATAATAATAAAAACCACATCTGCTAATAAAAAACTCAAGTATTAAAGAATACATATGATTAATTATGATAAAAAATGTCTACAAATATTCTACAGGTAACATTTGTTTTGGAAGAATGAAATGGGATTTTTTTTTTGGGGGGGGTTGTTATTTTGCATTTGGTATTTTGTTTTATTTAATATTTATTTTATTTTTTACAATTATTATTATTTTTGCATTAATGCAAGGTCAGAGCTAGCATTTTTCTCAGAGGGGGACGCTGGTAGAAATTAACAGAAGCATCCACTAAGGCAAGAGTATGTGCAATAAAAATTATGATTAGGGAAATCACTGGGTGGTAACTTCGTAACCACCTACCCACTCCCCCTCCTTGCATGTATCGTAGATGGCTCCCCTTACATGGGATCCTCCTATGGGGAGGGTGAGGGGGGGAGGTTCCAATGAGTTTATACCACCCTTAAAACATGAGCAGAAGAAGACATGTTTGCACACTTGAACAAAGACATGTACACACAGAGATGGGCTCCTGAATTTGAAACTCAAGATCTTTGTACACAATCTCTCAGTAAAACTGAACACAGTAGCTCTGCCCATGAAACTGAAAACCGAACACACACATTTCATTCTTGTGTTATAGATGATTCTCCTAGTCCTTTTTAGTATAACTACATGTGTATATATTTACATAGCCTATACAGTCTTGTTTTTGAAAAATTATGTCTATCCAATCACAATAATGTCCCATTCCATCGCGTTGTTCTTTCTCTCAGATCAATGTTATGTCCACTTCCATCACAATATATAATGTCCACTCCTATCACCATTATGTCTACTTCCATCACAATAGTGTCCCCTTCTGTTACAATATTCCCTCTCCCATCAACATTATGTCAACTACAATCACAACATTGTCCACTTCCATCACACTAGATAATGTCTACTTCCATCACAATAGTGTCTGTTTGAGGAACTTGGAAACGAAGCTATTCAGTTCAGTATCAAGCCAATCCGCCTTGTTCCTGAAAATATAAACATATAAAGTTTAAAGAAACATGTTCAAGATTTCAATATATAAAACTAGTACCAATATATCTCACTTTACTCTGTACAGTTGAGTCGAAAATGTATTTGATATGTAATTATCAGGGGTGGGAATTGGTGAACTGTGAAAGAGGAAATCTAGAGGGGTCCCTCAAATTCTTGAAATCCTAGGTTAAAATCTGTGCCATCTGACACATTTTGGATGAAAGGACGATTAAAATGCGAGGAAACGCAATGTTCCATGAGAGGAAAACAGCTGATCCGAGGAGAATTCCCACCCCTGAATTATAGTTATTAAATGAGGCTTTAGTAGCTGCAAACATCTTTAAAATGGAAGCCAAGTCAGAACAAGTCTCTACAAAGTCAAAGGGGTGGGATGTAACCCAGTGGTAAGGGGCTCACTTTATGCGCAGTCGGTTTGGTTTCGATCCCCGTCGGTGGGCCCATTGGGTTATTTCTTGTTCCAGCCAGCACACCACGACTGGTATATCAAAGGCCGTGGTATGTGCTATTCTGTCTATGGGATGGTGCATATAAAAACATCCCTTGCTACTAATGAATAAATGTAGCGGGTTTTCTCTCAAAGATTATGTGATAAAATGACCAAATGTTTGACATCCACTGGCCGATGATTAATAAATCAATGTGCTCTAGTGGTGTCGTTAAACAAAACAAACTTTAACTATAAAGACAAAGTCGGTTTTGTTTAATGACATCACTAGAGCACATTGATATTCTTTTAATGAATAGTGCAATGCACGATTGTTAAACGGAAGGAAGGAAGGAAATGTTTTATTTATTGACACACACAACACATTTTATTTACGGTTATATGGCGTCAGCATTCTTAAACGGATGCTTTGCTTTTGATGTAATATACCAAATGTTTACATGCTAATGACAGTTAAAGTAGAGCAAATTGATTTTATTTATCATCGGCTATTGGATGTCAAACATTCGGTAATTGTGACATATAGTCTTAGAGAGGAAACCGATTTCATTTGTCCATTGGTAGCAAGGGATCTTTTATATGTTATTTTAATACAATTCATTACAGATTTTTTTAAACATAATAAATAGAACTTTTTTTTTTTTTTTTTTAAATACCAGGCAATAGGACATCAAATTTCATGGGAAAGAAGGAAGGAAATGTTTTATTTAATGACACACTCAACACATTTTATTTACGGTTATATGGTGTTGGAAATTTCATGGGACACTTTTTTGGTTCCGTGCCTTGTGAACCCGCCAGAAACTGTTTTTAGGTTCTGTTGAATAGACGTACTCGATAGAATAATGGAAAACTAAATTTTGGTTCCATGATTTTACCGACACACTACCGGAAACGAACTGAAGGCCTGAAATAGCTGTGAATGTGAATAAAACACTAAGTTTTGCAGTAATCAGAACAGTATGTAGAGTGGTTTACATTGTTTCTATATATATTATACATATATGGAGATTAAAAATAAAAGGTTTTTTAAGAGACAACAAATAGCTAAAGTTAAATTTTAAAAATTGCATGGTAGTTGTAGATTTACCACCATTACGGAGTGTCTGAATAACTGAAATTTGTATAACCAAAGTTGACAAATTGTTAACGGCTAAATCACCTCAGAGTTTTAGCTTTTGCGGAGACGTCTTTCAGTTTGGTGATGGCGTTATCGAGTTCCTTTATCTCTTCCTTCAGCTGTTCCTTAGACACGTCCGCCTGGTGGCACAGTTGTGCAAATGTAGACGAGAGTTCCCTGAAATATATATATCCAAGTTAATGACACTAAGCACTGCATAAAGAACTTGCTAATAAAGCTGGTCTGACCCACAGCACTAACTAATGACTGCTGGTAGTATACGATTACAAGTGCCTCTTGACAATGCCGGACGGTAACCAATGAACACTCTTCGAAGTGGTCAGATTAAGCCCACAGCTGGCAGGTGTGTGGCACAAATGGCCTCAAGCATCTATTGCGGTTCGAGAGGAGGACAGAAAAATAAGTTGAACGATAAGGAGCTGCTGCCAGATAGACCGGGAAGAAATAAGATGGAAGTCAAAGGAGGGAAAGAAAAGGGGGCAGTGGGATTATATGTATGTATGTATGTATACTTACTGCTGTACTTGTCTACTTACTGCTGTACTTGGGTATCAAGTTACTGGTGTACTTGGGTATCAAGTTACTGATGCCCTTGGTTATCTACTTCCCACTGTACTTGATTGTGTACTTACTATTGTACTGGTCTATTTACTTCTGTACTTACTGCTGTACCAACTGTCTACTTACTGCTGTACCGACTGTCTACTTACTGCTGTACCGTCTGTCTACTTACTGATGTACCGACTGTCTACTTACTGCTGTACCGTCTGTCTCCGACTGTCTACTTACTGCTGTACCATCTGTCTACTTACTGCAATACCGTCTACTTACTGCTGTACCGTCTGTCTACTTACTGCTGTACCGTCTGTCTACTTACTGCTGTACCATCTGTCTACTTACTGCTGTACCTGACTGTCTACTCACTGCTGTACCTGACTGTCTACTTACTGCTGTACCGACTGTCTACTTACTGCTGTACTATCTGTCTACTTACTGTTGTACTGACTGTCTACTCACTGCTGTACCTGACTGTCTACTCACTGCTGTACCGACTCTACTCACTGCTGTACCGACTGTCTACTTACTGCTGTACTGTCTACTTACTGATGTACCGACTGTCTACTCACTGCTGTACCTGACTGTCTACTTACTGCTGTACCGTCTGTCTACTTACTGCAATACCGTCTACTTACTGCTGTACCGTCTGTCTACTTACTGCTGTACCATCTGTCTACTTACTGCTGTACCTGACTGTCTACTCACTGCTGTACCTGACTGTCTACTTACTGCTGTACCGTCTGTCTACTTACTGCTGTACTATCTGTCTACTTACTGTTGTACTGACTGTCTACTCACTGCTGTACCTGACTGTCTACTCACTGCTGTACCGACTCTACTCACTGCTGTACCGACTGTCTACTTACTGCTGTACCGACTGTCTACTTACTGCTGTACCGACTGTCTACTTACTGATGTACCGACTGTCTACTTACTGCTGTACCGTCTGTCTCCGACTGTCTCCTTACTGCTGTACCGTCTGTCTACTTACTGCAATACCGTCTACTTACTGCAATACCGTCTACTTACTGCTGTACCGACTGTCTACTTACTGCTGTACCATCTGTCTACTTACTGCTGTACTGTCTGTCTACTTACTGCTGTACTATCTGTCTACTTACTGTTGTACTGACTGTCTACTCACTGCTGTACCTGACTGTCTACTCACTGCTGTACCGACTGTCTACTCACTGCTGTACCGACTGTCTACTTACTGCTGTACCGTCTGTCTACTAACTGCTGTACCGTCTGTCTACTGTCTACTTACTGCTGTACCGTCTACTGACTACTGTACCGTCTGTTTACTTACTGCTGTACCTGATTGTCTACTTACTGCTGTACTTGACTGTCTACTTACTGTTATACTGTCTGTCTACTTATTGCCGTACCGACAGTCTACTTACTGATGTACTGACCATCTACTTACTGATGTACTGTCTACTTACTGCTGTACCATCTGTCTACTTACTGATGTACTGTCTACTTACGGCTGTACTGACTGTCTACTTACGGCTGTACTGACTGTCTACTTACTGCTGTACTATCTTACTGCTGTACTGTCTACTTACTACTGTACTGTGTCTACTTACTGCTGTACCGACTGTCTACTTACTGCTGTACTTGGTGGCTGCAGTTGGAGCTTGTGAGGTCGACGATGAGTCTCAGTTTACTGCTGGCGTACTCAACGTATTGCTGTTTGAATGCACGCTCCCTCGCCTTGGTGGTCCACGTCAGTCGCTCGTACAGATACAACAGACCATACAGTGCCGCAGTGACACCAATCACCTTCCACCCAGCGGCCTTGATGCCCTGCAAAAATAAACATACCGAAAAAATCAGGAAATGTTAGCAGCGGCCTTCATACCCAGCAAATATAAACATATTGATAAAATGAGGAAATGTTAGCGAGCATAAAATATTAGTGAATTTAGTGAGCCCATACAAAATGCTAGTACAGTAAAGTACACTTATAATGAACATGCTTTGAACGAACTACTGCATAGAATGAACTGATCATAAAGTTCCACTTTTATCTCCCTATACATTAATAACCAACTTGTGCAACTGTGTACAACAAACTACTGCTGTAACGAAGTAATTATCATATTCCCTTCTGGTTCGTTAACAGAGTACTTTACCGTATTTCCTGATGCTAATCTTGATGATATATAACTATTTATTAAACATGTATGAATTGACAGTGCAGAATGTTTTTGTTTTGTTAAATAAGATGCACAATATACTTTCAAATAAGAAATCAGAAAAACCCCACCCAAAAACCACATCAGTACCAACAACTGTCACATAGAGAACATGAAAGTTTCTGCTAGATTAATACATTTAATCTATAAGTTTAGTTATCTAAACTAAACTAAGGTTATCTTGAACGGTTTAAAAGTGGTGCTCCAGAAACACTTTTGAACAAATGGACAGACCGATGATGCCCGTTTCAATATCCCCTACAAATTGCACAGTGATTGATAAAGAAAAGACTATGACCGCATGATACACACCACTCCGGCAATGACGACGACTCCAAGCGTAGATCTGGACGACAGCGATACAAACGTGCTGAGGAGTGAGGCGACAATCTCGTCCTGCTGAGACAGCGGACTGTGAGACTCTGACGGGGGAGCAATCGGCTGGCCGAGCTGAAAGAAGAAATGAGAAGTTTCTTTTAAACTGCAGTTTCCTGCTACCAAAATTAGAACATCACTCAATCAAGGTTCGAAATTAACAGGGACTTAAAAGGGACTAGCTGGAGGAAGTAAATGCTGGTAAATAAAAAACCCATAAGCATTTTAATAACCAGCTGCAAAAGCAGGTTTTGCTTGCCATCTTTCTTTCTTTCTTTTGTTTTTCACAAATACAAAGATTATTATACAAGCTTGTGTGTTGTACTGATTTTACAAAACGAATGTCCTGATTCTTGCATTGCCAGAGCGAGAGCGAGGGTAATAGATGAATCGTGACATGAGTTTCGTAAGATTAGTACGATTCACACCTGGGTGTAATACGTGAATCGTGACATGAGTTTCGTAAGATTAGTACGACTCACACCTGGGTGTAATACATGAATCGTGACATGAGTTTCGTAAGATTAGTACGACTCACACCTGGGTGTAATACGTGAATCGTGACATGAGTTTCGTAAGATTAGTACGATTCACACCTGGGTGTAATACGTGAATCGTGACATGAGTTTTGTAAGATTAGTACGATTCACACCTGGGTGTAATACATGAATCGTGACATGAGTTTTGTAAGATCAGTACGATTCACACCTGGGTGTAATAATTTCTTCATTATCCATATTACTAATGGGCGGGATGTAGCCCAGTGCTAAATCGCTCGCTTGATGCACAGTCAGTTTTGGACTGATCCCCGTCGGTGGCCCCATTGGGCTATTTCTTGTCCCAGCCACCACAACTGATATATGAAAGGTTGTGGTATGTGCTATCCTGTCTGTGGGATGGTACATATAAAAGAATCCCTTGCAACTAATGGAAAAATGTAGCGAGTTTTCTCTGAGACTATGTCAAAATGACCAAATGTTTGACATCCAATAGACTCCAGTGGTGTTGTTAAACAAAACAAACTTTCTTTCCATATTACTATTGTTATATTATTTTTTTTATGAATAACAAGGACAGTCTAAAAATGTTTCAACCACAACTAGGAGATGACAAAATGTCGTATTTCACATACATTGGACTGGGTAAGCAACGTCATATTTCACATACATTGGACTGGGTAAGCAACGTCATATTTCACATACATTGGACTGGGTAAGCAACGTCATATTTCACATACATGGACTGGGTAAGCAACGTCATATTTCACATACATTGGACTGGGTAAGCAACGTCATATTTCACATACATTGGACTGGGTAAGCAACGTCATATTTCACACACATTGGACTGGGTAAGCAACGTCATATTAAAAGTTTGTTTTTGTTTAAAGACACCACCAGAGCACATTGATTTATCCATCATCGGCTATTGAATGTCAAACATTTAGAAATTCTGACATATCAGAGGAAACCCGCTACATTTTTCCATTAGCGGCAAGGGATCTTTTATATGCACTTTCCCACGGCCACGAGAAAAATGTCATGTTATGACGTCGCTTGCCAGAATTATGTCATTAGCCCTTGTTATTGCATAGGTGCTTCATATGTTGTTTATTAACTGGGTTATGTTGAACCATGTGGATCATAAATATCAAGAAATTCCAATTTTCAGGATTATTAATATAAATTCTAATTTTAGTCAAAAAACTTCTGTGTTGTTGTTGAAAAACGTTACACAGACTGTGACTGTAAGGACAGTATACAATGATAACTCACAGCACCAGCAGTTCCAAAGAGAGCAGCCCGTGCACCCTTGGCTCCCAGGAACCTTTGCATCAACGCAGTGGGCCCCAGTGAAAACTTAAAATGAATATCCTCCTGGAAGTCGGCACACAGATTTCGGCAGTCGAGTCTGTAGGCAATCTCAAAATCGCGCTTGGGAACATTGAAGATCTGTTGTTTTCTTTCTTCAGGCAGGATGGACAGCAATCGATCTGAAAGAAAAAAGAAAGAAATGTTTTATTTAACGATGTACTCAACACATTTTATTTACGGTTATATGGCATCAGACATATGGTTAAGGACCACAGATATTGAGAGAGGAAACCCGTTGTTGCTACTTCGTGGGCTACCCTTTTCGATTAGCAGCAAGGGATCTTTTATATGCACCTTCCCAAAGACAGGGTAGTACATACCACGGCCTTTGATATACCACTTATGGTGCACTGGCTGGAACAGGAAATAGCCCAAAGGGACCACTGATGGGGATCGATCCCACACCGACCGTGCATCGAGCAAGACCTATGCCACTGGGATATGTCCCGCCGCTATAATCGATCTGAAGTGAAAGAAAAAACTAAAAACTGACACAGATTATAGATCAAATGATATAAATAATAATGAAGTGTATTTAAAAATGTTAAAAATCTCTGACAAAAGATTCCTGAAGTACACATTAAATGACTTTTGTGATACCAGAAACACATTAAACAAGAGAGTAATTAATTTAATGGCGAACAAGCTGCAAAGGTCAAACATATTTAAAGTAAACGTTTGTTACACTGAATGACACCACTAGATTTATTAATCCTCAGATATCGACTATAACAAAAAACCCAGTCTTCAAAAAACCAACTAGTTTTCCATTAGCAGCAAGGGATCTATAGTGTGCACAGACAGGACAGCACATACCACTATCTTTGATATACCAACTCTAGAGCACTGGCTGGAATTGGGGGGGGGGGCACAAAAGGGGATTTTTTCACTGTATAATAATTAAAGTACAACTAATACAGAATAAGTAAGTTTCCACTTGCTGAGACTTGAGGGAGAGAGAGAGAGAGAGAGAGAGAGAGAGAGAGAGAGAGAGAGAGAGAGAGACAGACAAAGACAGATATAGAGTCAGGCAGATGACAGACAGAGATAGAGAGAGATAAAAAGAAAGGGAGAAATGCAGTAAGAGAAAGGACAGAAAGGGAGGAATGCAGTAAGAGAAAGAGAGCGAAAGAGAGAAAGAGTGAGACTGACAGACACAAACACATCTCTGTTTATTGTTTAATCACTATTAATCTTTAACCTGTCCTGGAAAAAAAAAGGGAGAGAAAAAAGACAATTTACAAAGCCTGTTTATGTCTTATATGCCTGTAACCATATTTACATATATTTACAATGCTAAAAACAGGCTTAATAAATTTGGCCTTTAATATTTATGCTCAGAATTGTGTGCCAGAACCTTAATGTGATATAATCATAAAAATAAATTATTAATATAAAAAAGCTACTCCCCCAACCTTAGCCACATATATGTAACAAAACAGTGACATCAATACGAGGTAACTGGCATATTATATTAAAACAGGTAATACTTTGAAATATATTCTTCATTTTCACTGAACAGGCTTGTCAACTAGCCCATAACCAGTAAATTTCACTGGCTAATAAAATCATAATTTACAGATTAACTGGATACTAACATTTCAAAATCTGGTATCCCACCTGAGAATTTAGTATTATATGGTATCCCGGTGGGATACTGGGTTCTTGAAGTCTGGTATCCAAAATTAAATTCTGGTATCCCCGAGATATCGGGATACCGTTAATCTCGAACACTGCAGGTGTTAGAAACAAGTGCTTAACATAGCCACCTACTTTGAAAATTAAATGAACACCTTGTGTCTTGTAATAAAACTTTGAGAAAAAAATGTTTTTAGGTCATCAAGATTTGAGTAAAAATAATAAGTAGTTACAAAGACCAAACACACAACACCATTAATAAGCACACTGATTGTTACATGACAAATAAAAATGATGCACACATAAAAACAAAACAAAATGGAAAATTGGGGCTTCAACCTATAATCCATCACTTTCAGTCAGGGCCATACCTAATGTGAGTGTGTGTGTGTGTGGGTGGGGGGTAGGTGGTATCAAGAAATAAGTTATTATTTTAGTTAAAAAGTGCCCCTTTTGTTCACTAGTAGCTAGGGATCTTTAAAAGCATTTTCCCAGGCAGGGCAGTACATACCATGACTTTTAATACACGTCAATAGGCTTTGATTAGGAGATGGGAAAAACCCTCAACTAGTCCAGAGGAGATTTGATCCTACGACCAAACCACCTCAAACAAGTGTTCTACTGACCAAGCTAGATACTGCAGTTCAGCAAACCGACTATAAACATTGCAACACATTCCGCTCTCATGCAGTGAGACTGTCAGGAACATCTCCTGTCATTTTGAGGTAATTACCAACTTCAACAAAGCACCTATGGTTGGTTGGTAGTTGATTTTATCACAGCATCACACACTGTCCATGTCACAAACATCACCTGTCAGCTAGAGGAAATGACAAACTTCAACAAACCACCTATGGTTGGTTGGTTTTATCAGTGTCATGCACTGTATATGTCACAAACATCACTTGTCATCTTCAACAAACCATCTATGGTTGATTGGTTGGTTGATTTTAATCACAGTGTTACAAACCATCACCTGTCATCTAGAAGTAATTACCAACTTCAACAAACTAACCGGCCTCGGTGGTGTAGTGGTTATGCCATCGGACCCGAGGCTGGTAGGTACTGGGTTCGTATCCCACTTGAGGCAATGGAGGATTTTTCATGCCAGTACCGGGTCTAACCCAGAGTGAGTGCACCGCTAGGCTCATTGGGTAGGTGTAAGGCCACATACGGAGAGATTCACCCACTTCACGGGTGCGATTATGGGTGTGTCTCCCAAGTGCATGACCTCACATGGGGGATGATTACCCGGCATGCAATGCGGATTCAGAATACCCCGGGCTTGGGTGATACCCAGATAGCTCAACTGACAGAAAGCGTGGAACATGGCCCTGTCAAGTAGCCCCATACCGAAATGGAAATACTGTGGCTTCACCATTCATCTCATCATTATCCATGTTTGTAATATCCAAAAAACAATAAATTTCTTTGTCTCTGTGTTAAATATTTGTGGCAAAAACAACCCAACAACCCCCCCCCCCCCCCAAACAAAACCCACCTTCAACGAACCACCTATGGTTGGTTGATTTTATGACAGTGTCACGCACTGTACATGTCACACACATCACCTGTCATCTGACTCTGCGTAATGTCGATGCCCCCGAGTAGCGCTGCCGAACACCGCATCTGTAGATTGCGTCCCAGCCCTTCTTCTACGTGTGCATGCAGCTCCTGGTGCCAGCAAAACAAAACAGAATCACTAGCCGCATGCCAAAACACAAAACACACAGACACGTGAAGGTTAAGCAAAATATACACAGTTAACAAAAAATACAAGAGTTTGTGCTACACAGAAATGTGAAATGAAATGAACACGAAGATGAGTCCAGGGACAATATTTCCAAATCTGACATAACTGGAAGTAGAAATAAAAGTTTGTTTTGTTTAACAACACCACTAGAGCACATTGTTTTATTACTCATGGGCTATTGGATGTCAATCATTTGATAATTTAGAAATATAGTATTAGAGGAAACCTGCAATGTTTTTGCATTTGCAGCAAGAAATCTTTCATAATTATGTTCTCAGACAGGCGATATACTCCCTTATAATTGTGTTTTAAATATTATTATTATTTCAGATGTCCTCGTGTGCATTCTGGGTTAACTCGAATCTGCTTTCCCATTATTTCATATTCTTTTTTTATATTTCATAATCCAAATTGTTTACAAACAAATCGTAATTGACTGATAACGTAATGTTTACACACAAAATGAATTCATGAAATGGTTATGGTGCCACGAAATTATGTACACACATTTTTATGAAATAAAAAAATTAATTAAAAAAAGCCATACTATTTCAGCGTGCAATACAACCAAAATGCAAAATGGTCATCAAGGAAACGGTGACAAGCGAAGAGTGAGGTGTGTAAGCCACAACACAGAGTTATCTCACCTTCCAGGAAGGACTGGACGACGTCCAGCCTACGACCGATCGCGGACGTGCACCGACACGCCATGTTACGACACAGGGTGGCTTCGACAAATCGATGCAAGTCCTTACAAAATTATGTAAATACTTTTAACTCCCAATTATGAAAACACTTATATTCCTATTCCTGATCAATTTTTAATTATGTAAACACCTTGTCTCCGGATCCAGATCAGTTCATAATTATAGAAAAACACTTATATTCCTATTCCTGATCAATTTATAATTATGTAAACACCTTGTCTCCGGATCCAGATCAGTTCATAAATATGTAAGCAGTTAAATTCCTATTCCTGATCAATTTATAATTATGTCTCCGGATCCAGATCAGTTCATAATTATGTAAAACTTAAATTTCTATTCCTGATCAATTTATAATTCTGTAAACACTGTGTCTCTGGATCCAGATCAGTTCATAAATATGTAAACACATATATTCCTATTCCTGATAAAAAAAAAGTTTCAAGTTTGTTTTGTTTAACGACACCACTAGAGCACATTGAATTATTAATCATCGGCTATTGGATGTCAAACATTAGGTCCTTTCGACAGTCACAGAGAGGAAACCCGCTACATTTTTTTCCATTCATAGCAAGGGATCTTTTATATGCACCATCCCACAGACAGGATAGCACATACCACGACCTTTGATACACCAGTAGTGGTGCACTGGCTGGGACGAGAAATAGCCCAATCAGCCCACCGACGTGGATCGATCCCAAACCGATCGTGTATCAAGCAAGTGCTTTACCACTGGGCTATGTCCCGCCCTATTCTTTATCAATTTATAATTAGGTAAAAGATTAACTCCTAATTCCGACCAGAGTTTGCGATTACAAGGCTTGAACTAGCGACCTGCGGAAAGCAGTGCATTTGTAAGACCTAGCAGGTGAAACAGAAATAGATATTTTATATGCACCATCCCACACAGGACAGTACATACCACAAAGTTATCAAAGCGCAAGAAAAACTGTAAAGCAAATTGTCCATTTTAAAAATATCCAAGACACCAGCTTTCAGCTGTTGTTCGCATTATCACAAAATACACTTTCCATTCTACAGAATTGATTTTTAATTTTTTTTATAAGAATCAAAATGTCATTAAAGTAAGTTCAGTTCTGAAATGGAGGAGAATTATTACTCACCTTCTTATAAATTGCTAACATCATAGGATCGTGGTGAAACGGGCGATCAAATTCTTCAACCAGCAGCGACAGACGACGGATTTCATCATTCAGTGCAGAGGAAACCTGACAAACATGAGAATGATGAAGCATTCATTTCTCTTATACGGATGTGTATTAAAATAATGCTGAATATCGCCATCAAAAACCACCCCTTTCTACCAAACTAATGTAAACATTTAGTGACCCTCATTTACTGCTTCCCATTTCATGAAGTAACTCAACTTTAGTACAAGGGGAGATGCAGCATGTGGTAATTTCCACAGAAACTGGTAAACTACTTCACATTTGCAAATGTACCAATGTCAGGGGGTTCATTATTGCTGAAAATAGGAGTTGTTTGAAAAAATAATGAAGTATATAATATTAATCTTAAATGTGGAAATGTGGAAAGTAGTAATTATTAACATGAAAATAGTTGAAAAGAGTGAACAACCTGCAGTAGCCCTCAAAAATGACCATCTGCCACCTACTAATGAATTGAAATGGTCTGAAGTTTTTGTTTAACGACACTACTAGAGCACACTGATTTACTAATCACCGACTATTAGATGTCAAAATATTTGGTGATTTAGACATATAGTCTTATAGAGGAAACCCGCTAAATCTTTCCCACCCTCCTATTAACCCACCTTCCTCTCGACTTCCTCAACCATTGATTTGATCTTGTCTTTCACCTCGCTGGTCAGTAGGCAGAGCTGTTTACTGAGGAAATCCAGCCGGTCGGCGTTCTCCCCGCGGGTAAGCAGCTGATTATCTCTGGAAACAACACAGAGAAGTCCTTCAAATTCAATTAGTGTACAATGGCAATATAGTGCCAATAACAATATAGTGCACATTCATTAATTAAACAATGATCGGCTACTGGATATCAAATTGTTTATAATTCCGACACTTAGTGTTCAATACAGATAATAATATTTATTACACACCAGTGTAAGATATTGCTCATGTCATAACAATCACTCAATATCTACTAGTGTAATATTGGCATGACGTGTGTGTGACATAGATCACTTGCTGACCCAGTTGGTAACAAATAGCATGTAGTAGATCTCGACATCTGCTTACTTCTGCGTTGCGGCTTGTTTGCAGTTGGTTTGTAATAAATAAAATACTAAACTTGCTTGCCTGTCACACCATTATTATGAAACTCGTGAACAGTGTTGGTATCTGTCTCGCTTTCGCTCATCAGATATCAAAACTGTTCACTCATTTCATAAAAATGGTATGATAGGCAAACTCGTTTAGTATTCTATATATAGCACATTCATTAATTAATCACCTGCTACCAGATATCACCTGCTAACTACCACCTCTATAATTCTACCACTAAGTAACCAGACTTACTTAATTTCTATACTCTTGCTGTAGGCTTTCTCCATAACTGAGCTAACTACCACCTCTATAATACTACCACCAGAGTAACTAGACTTACTTGATTTCTATATTCTTGCTGTAGGCTTCCTCCATGACTGAGCTAACCACCACCTCTATAATACTACAACTACAGTAACCAGACTTACTTAATTTCTATACTCTTGCTGTAGGCTTCCTCCATGACTGAGCTAACTACCACCTCTATAATACTACCACCACCACAGTAACTAGACTTACTTAATTTCTATACTCTTGCTGTAGGCTTCCTCCATGACTGAGCTAACCACTACCTCTATAATACTACCACCACCACAGTAACTAGACTTACTTAATTTCTATACTCTTGCTGTAGGCTTCCTCCATGACTGAGCTAACCACTACCTCTATAATACTACCACCACTACAGTAACCAGACTTACTTAATTTCTATACTCTTGCTGTAGGTTTCCTCCAAGACTGAGCTAACCACTACCTCTATAATACTACCACCACTGCAGTAACGAGACTTACTTGATTTCTATACTCTTGCTGTAGGCTTCCTCCATGACTGAGCTAACCACTACCTCTATAATACTACCACCACTACAGTAACGAGACTTACTTGATTTCTATACTCTTGCTGTAGGCTTCCTCCATGACTGAGCTAACCACTACCTCTATAATACTACCACCACTAGTAACGAGACTTACCATTTCTATACTCTTGCTGTAGGCTTCCTCCAGACTGAGCTAACCACTACCTCTATAATACTACCACCACTACAGTAACGAGACTTACTTGATTTCTATACTCTTGCTGTAGGCTTCCTCCATGACTGAGCTAACCACTACCTCTATAATACTACCACCACTACAGTAACGAGACTTACTTGATTTCTATACTCTTGCTGTAGGCTTCCTCCATGACTGAGCTAACCACTACCTCTATAATACTACCACCACTACAGTAACGAGACTTACTTGATTTCTATACTCTTGCTGTAGGCTTCCTCCATGACTGAGCTAACCACTACCTCTATAATACTACCACCACAGTAACTAGATTTACTTAATTTCTATACTCTTGCTGTAGGCTTCCTCCATGACTGAGCTAACCACTACCTCTATAATACTACCACCACTAGAGTAACGAGACTTACTTGAGTTCTATACTCTTGCGGTAGGCTTCCTCCATGACTGAGCTAACCACTACCTCTATAATACTACCACCACTACAGTAACTAGACTTACTTGATTTCTATACTCTTGCTGTAGGCTTCCTCCAAGACTGAGCTAACCACTACCTCTATAATACTACCACCACTAGAGTAACGAGACTTACTTGAGTTCTATACTCTTGCTGTAGGCTTCCTCCATGACTGAGCTAACCACTACCTCTATAATACTACCACCACTACAGTAACGAGACTTACTTGATTTCTATACTCTTGCTGTAGGCTCCCTCCAAGACTGAGCTAACCACTACCTCTATAATACTACCACCACTACAGTAATGAGACTTACTTGATTTCTATACTCTTGCTGTAGGCTTCCTCCAAGACTGAGCTAACTACCACCTCTATAATACTACCACCACTACAGTAACTAGACTTACTTGATTTCTATACTCTTGCTGTAGGCTTCCTCCATGACTGAGCTAACCACTACCTCTATAATACTACCACCACTACAGTAACGAGACTTACTTGATTTCTATACTCTTGCTGTAGGCTTCCTCCAAGACTGAGCTAACCACTACCTCTATAATACTACCACCACTACAGTAACGAGACTTACTTGATTTCTATACTCTTGCTGTAGGCTTCCTCCAAGACTGAGCTAACCACTACCTCTATAATACTACCACCACTACAGTAACGAGACTTACTTGATTTCTATACTCTTGCTGTAGGCTTCCTCCATGACTGAGCTAACCACTACCTCTATAATACTACCACCACTACAGTAACGAGACTTACTTGATTTCTATACTCTTGCTGTAGGCTTCCTCCAAGACTGAGCTAACCAGCTAACCACTACCTCTATAATACTACCACCACTACAGTAACGAGACTTACTTGATTTCTATACTCTTGCTGTAGGCTTCCTCCAAGACTGAGCTAACCACTACCTCTATAATACTACCACCACTACAGTAACGAGACTTACTTGATTTCTATACTCTTGCTGTAGGCTTCCTCCAAGACTGAGCTAACCACTACCTCTATAATACTACCACCACTACAGTAACGAGACTTACTTGATTTCTATACTCTTGCTGTAGGCTTCCTCCATGACTGAGCTAACCACTACCTCTATAATACTACCACCACTACAGTAACGAGACTTACTTGATTTCTATACTCTTGCTGTAGGCTTCCTCCATGACTGAGCTAACCACTACCTCTATAATACTACCACCACTACAGTAACGAGACTTACTTGATTTCTATACTCTAGCTGTAGGCTTCCTCCAAGACTGAGCTAACCACTACCTCTATAATACTACCACCACAGTAACCAGACTTACTTGATTTCTATACTCTTGCTGTAGGCTTCCTCCATGATCTGTCTGATATCGGAAATAATACTCTTCCCTCGGTCAGCGTGTTGCTCAAACTTCGTCTTCACAGCAGACTTCGAGATGCATTGCTTGAAGAATAAACATTAGAAAAGTTAAAAGTTGTTTTGTTTAACGACACCATTAGTACGCATTAATTTATCAATTACTGTTTTTTACTAATAGTCTTAGAGGAAACCCGCTACATTTATGCATTAGCAGTGTAAGGATCTTTTATATATGCACTTTCCCACATACAGGACAGGACATACCATAGCCTTTGCTACACTAGTCATGGGGCAATGGTTAGGACAGGAAAGAAAACCCAATCAAGAAAGAAAGAAATGTTTTATTTAATGATGCACTCAACACATTTTATTTACGGTTATATGGCATCAGACATATGGTTAAGGACCACACAGAGTTTGAGAGGAAACCCACTGTCGCCACTACATGGGCTACTCTTTCCGATTAGCAGCAAGGGATCTTTTATTTGCGCACAAACCATGGCCTTTGTTGAACCAGTTATGGATCACTAGTCGGTGCAAGTGGTTTACACCTACCCATTGAGCCTTGTGGAGCACTCACTCAGGGTTTGGAGTCGGTATCTGGATTAAAAATCCCATGCCTCGACTGGGATCTGAACCCAGTACCTACCAGCCTGTAGTCTGATGACCTAACCACGACGCCACCGAGGCCGGTAAAAACCCAATCAAAGAAAGAGTCCACTGGTTTAATAAATTTCCATATTCAGGCACTGACTTTTGGGCATAGCTGTTTTTTCTTAAGATTCCACTGAAATCGTAAATATGATCAGGCCTCTAGATTATGGTAGCCCCACTCCCATGGCTAGTGATATTCAGTGTTGGGCTAGTAAATAACTACTATGGCCATGCCCGACAGAGCCTCTAGATTATGGTAGCCCCACTCCCATGGCTAGTGATATTCAATGTTGGGCTAGTAAATAACTACTAATGCCATGCCCGACAGGGCCTCTAGATTATGGTAGCCCCACTCCCATGGCTAGTGATAGTCAATGTTGGGCTAGTAAATAACTACTATTACCATGCCCGACAGGGCCTCTAGATTATGGTAGCCACACTCCCATGGCTAGTGATAGTCAGTGTTGGGCTAGTAAATAACTACTATTACCATGCCCGAAAGGGCCTCTAGATTATGGTAGCCCCACTCCCATGGCTAGTGATATTCAGTGTTGGGCTAGTAAATAACTACTATTGCCATGCCCGACAGAGCCTCTAGATTATGGTAGCCCCACTCCCATGGCTAGTGATAGTCAATGTTGGGCTAGTAAATAACTACTATTACCATGCCCGACAGGGCCTCTAGATTATGGTAGCCGCACTCCTATGACTAGTGATAGTCAATGTTGGGCTAGTAAATAATTACTATTACCATGTCCGACAGGGCCTCTAGATTATGGTAGCCCCACTCCCATGGCTAGTGATATTCAATGTTGGGCTAGTAAATAACTACTAATGCCATGCCCGACAGGGCCTCTAGATTATGGTAGCCCCACTCCCATGGCTAGTGATATTCAATGTTGGGCTAGTAAATAACTACTAATGCCATGCACGTCAGGGCCTCTAGATTATGGTAGCCCCACTCCCATGGCTAGTGATATTCAATGTTGGGCTAGTAAATAACTACTATTGCAATGCCCGACGGGGCCTCTAGATTATGGTAGCCCCACTCCCATGGCTAGTGATATTCAATGTTGGGCTAGTAAATAACTACTATTGCAATGCCCGGCGGGGCCTCTAGATTATGATAGCCCCAATCCCATGGCTAGTGATATTCAATGTTGGGCTAGTAAATAACTACTATTGCAATGCCCGACGGGGCCTCTAGATTATGGTAGCCCCACTCCCATGGCTAGTGATATTCAATGTTGGGCTAGTAAATAACTACTAATGCCATGTTCGACAGGGCCTCTAGATTATGGTAGCCCCACTCCCATGGCTAGTGATATTCAATGTTGGGCTAGTAAATAACTAGTAATGCCATGCCCGACAGGGCCTCTAAATTATGGTAGCCCCACTCCCATGGCTAGTGATATTCAATGTTGGGCTAGTAAATAACTAGTAATGCCATGCCCGACAGGGCCTCTAGATTATGGTAGCCCCACTCCCATGGCTAGTGATATTCAATGTTGGGCTAGTAAATAACTAGTAATGCCATGCCCGACAGGGCCTCTAGATTATGGTAGCCCCACTCCCATGGCTAGTGATATTCAATGTTGGGCTAGTAAATAACTACTAATGCCATGCCCGCACGGGGCCTCTAGATTATGGTAGCCCCACTCCCATGGCTAGTGATATTCAATGTTGGGCTAGTAAATAACTACTATTACCATGCCCGACAGGGCCTCTAGATTATGGTAGCCCCACTCCCATGGCTAGTGATATTCAATGTTGGGCTAGTAAATAACTACTATTACCATGCCCGACAGGGCCTCTAGATTATGGTAGCCCCACTCCCATGGCTAGTGATATTCAATGTTGGGCTAGTAAATAACTACTAATGCCATGCCCGACAGGGCCTCTAGATTATGGTAGCCCCACTCCCATGGCTAGTGATATTCAATGTTGGGCTAGTAAATAACTACTAATGCCATGCCCGACAGGGCCTCTAGATTATGGTAGCCCCACTCCCATGGCTAGTGATATTCAATGTTGGGCTAGTAAATAACTACTATTACCATGCCCAACAGGGCCTCTAGATTATGGTAGCCCCACTCCCATGGCTAGTGATATTCAATGTTGGGCTAGTAAATAACTACGAATGCCATGCCCGACAGGGCCTCTAGATTATGGTAGCCCCACTCCCATGGCTAGTGATATTCAATGTTGGGCTAGTAAATAACTACTATTGCAATGCCCGACGGCTAGTGAATATTTTTTTTATCAAATGTTGCATTTAACTCCATTTTGTAAATATGAATAACCTGCCCCCACCCCAACGTCAGTGTTTTTAAGCTCCGTCTCCCTTTTTAGGTGACATCTAACTATTACTATTATTTAGTAACATTTTATTAACTTAAAGTAAAGTAGGGCAAGTGAATTTTTAATTGTGGCTAGTACATTCTTAGAATCACTGATCCCATGGCTAGTGGATTTAAAAAAAATGCTAGAAGCCCTGAAATGATGTAACCAAGATATGAGGTAGCTAATTCACAAAGGTTTCTTAGGCTCTGCTAGACAACAAAGCATCCTCTTTGCAAGTCTTTTAGCATTGCACTTCGAGATTGTAAAGTTGTGAGAGTTTAGTGAATTAGGCCCCTGGTATTGAATCTCATAATTTTTCGCTTCCGACAATATCTAGGATTCTATCACAGAATCCTGCTATACTTGCAGTGTAATATAGGCCAGTATTCGTATCTAGGTTTTTATTTATCCAATATGATGAATTAATAACAGGTCATATATATTACATAAAGGGGTTCCAGATTCCTCTTATTGAAAAGAAAGGAATACTTTTTAAGCAACATCTTAAACCAAGGCAATTTGGTGTCTAATATAGGATTATTTTAATACTTGAAAGAGTGAGAGAGGAAACATGCTGAAAAAGGAGACCATATATAGGTTACTACTACTGAATAGCAACCGGGGGTCTTTTATATACAATTTCCCACAGATAAGATTTTTTATTTAAACAGAGTAGTACTCACAGATATAGCTTTATACCAAGAGGGACAATGCCAAATTCAGTATGATAGACATATTACCTGAAACTCTCTTTCAAAATTAGCAAACTCAAACATTCGGATCTGAAAACCTTCTTGTAAGATTCCAGCTGCAAAAAATAAAGAAGAAGATTATTACAGCTGTGATTGGCAATAAATGTGAATGTGTTGGTTGTAAAACAAAACAGTTTCATCTGGGCAAAACAAAATGCATGCAATTTCATTTCATTTAGTACCAATGTGTCAAGTAGCCTTCTGCTTGAAACATGTATGGGGACTTGTAAATTTTTTAATTAAAAAATCTCATTTTGTAGCCATAAATGCCACCCGTTATCTCTCAAATGAGCAGCTTGATCCCCAACAACAAAAATGCCAAAGATATGCCCCGGTAATGAAAAGACCGACGGACAATACCATATAATATGACCCATCAAAGATAGAAGTATAAAAAGTGGCCTCTTAAGGCAGGCAGCTGCTCAACACAGGTTAGTTTATACAATATTCGGTGTAATACAGGTCAATACAGCAAGTCTGACTGTATTTTTATTTTACCCACAGAGACGGTGTACTAACTTGGAGTTGGTGTTCCTTTATCCTGGTGAAGTCGACAGGCGAGCGTCTCCCGCGCAGATACAAAATACACGCGGTTTTCAGCTTCCTTCCGATCAAGAACTTTCAACTCATCTACGAAAAACTCAATATTTCTACTCATGTGTTGCTTTCGAACCTGAACAAAATATGAAATATAAATATCATTTTGAGTAACTTTAAAATGAAATGTAAAAAACAAGAATAAATTAGCTTTTTGAAGAATGTATTATGAAATATAACTGCCACATGAATTTATTTCATGTATGGCTATTTGGTGAAGGAAAATGACTAACAATACTGTAGGACATCTTAACATTTTAAACTATGGCTATTTGGTGTCTAACATGTGGTTATTTCAACAAATACATTAATCAGACTATTTGATGTCAAACATTTGGAAATTCTGCACGACTTCAATTAGCAGCACTTTCCCACAGACTGACTGACTGACTGACTGAATGGTTAATGACACCCCAGAACGAATAATACATCGGCTATTGGGTGTCAAACCATGGTAAAGGCAAAACTTAGTGATGTTTTCCACAGACAGGACAGAATATATCACCATTGTTAATATACCAGGCATTGTTTGGGATGAGGGAAAAAGGGTAAAAAAAAAAAAAGTTTGTTTTGTTTAACGACACCACTAGAGCATATTGATTTATTAATCATAGGCTATTGGATGTCAAATATTTCGTAATTTTGACAGTCTTAGAGAGGAAACCCGCTACATTTTCCCAATAGTAGCTAGGGATCTTTTATATGCACCATCCCATAGACAGGATGGCACATACCACAGGATTTGACATACCAGTTGTGGTGCACTGGCTGGCAGGGCCTCCACAAGTCCAAAATATAGGACTTGAGTGTCAAACTCGACCCGAACCTGAGTACCCGACACTTACACCAGATGATGATCAGACTAAGGAATAAAGTAAAATAGCATTATGAATCTTAATTCCAGCGCTGAACATGGATGCCAAATCATGCCATTGTATTGCATACAGAAACTGGTTGATACATGCAGTGTTGTGAAGGACGGATAGCCAGTTTGAAAAGAGAAACTAGCGCATGATCATATAATTACTCTGTAACTTATATCGCTGATTAGTTACTGCTGAAATTATTGTCCTACATTGTCCGTTGTATTATTATATTCCACCTTGTACGGGTACTCGAGTCCTGTGAACGGACTCGAGTCTTGCTAGACTCGACCCGTGCACTCAAGTACTCGTGGAGACCCTACTGGCTGGATATAAGAAAAATGGGTAATACCTCTTCCACATCCTCCTCCATGGCAGATACATCCCAGCGATTCTGGAGTACGAAAATGTTCGGCTTCGAAAGTCGGGCACTCACTTTGTGGAAGAAATTTTTCTCCTGAAACAAAGGAAAGGAATATCACATTTAACAACACCTCAGCACATTCTAAAAACATGTTGCTGTCACACAGACCAATCGGAATAGCAGCAGGAGATCCTAATTCAGATATTGTCTGGTGCATGTTCATCAATCCCTAAGGTACATGATAAAAAATATTGTTTTAAAACAAGCGTTCTGAGAGTACTGGTAAAGCAATACCTGTCCCCTACCGGGCCCAACAAATGTTTGCATCTCCTAAGTCAAAGGGCCATAACTCTATCAAAAATTGGTAAATAAAAGTCAAACTTTTCTCTCTTTTTTTTTTTTATCCCAGTGCTCCCTTTCCTTTCTCTCCTTTGAATTCCATCTCATTTCTTCCCGATCTGGCAACTCCTCCTATCTTTCAACTTCTTTCGCTGTCCACCTCCACATCCCAGTCCTTGTCTCTCCAACTGTGACAGGTGCTTGTCTCTCATGGCTATCTGTGCCACACACCTGCAATTCACCATCAGCTTTTAGCTGTGGGCTTAGTCTAACCACTTCGGGGAGTGTTCAGTAGTTACTTCTGGTATTGTTAAAAGCACTTACTATGCACCCCTACTACAGGCGATCGTTATGAAAGTCAAATTCAATCTATAACTGTACCTGTTATAAAGCTATACACAAAGTTTCAGCTCATATATTGAGGCATTGTGGACAAAATGTCTGGAAAACTTTATGTCAAGAGCTTAGAAAGAAAAGAAAGAAGTGTTTTATTTAACGACGCACTCAACACATTTTATTTACGGTTATATGGCGTCAGACATATGGTTAAGGACCACAGATTTTGAGAGGAAACCCGCTGTTGCCATTACATGGGCTACTCTTCCGATTAGCAGCAAGGGATCTTTTATTTGCGCTTCCCACAGGCAGGATAGCACAAACCATGGCCTTTGTTGAACCAGTTATGGATCACTGGTCGGTGCAAGTGGTTTACACCTACCCAATGAGCCTTGCGGAGCACTCACTCGGGGTTTGGAGTCGGTATCTGGATTAAAAATCCCATGCCTCGACTGGGATCCGAACCGAGTACCTACCAGCCTGTAGACCAATGGCCTGCCACGACGCCAGAGGCCGGTCGTGAAGAGCTTAGATGCAAAATGCTCCATACGCCATTTTGGTGCAAACTGAGTTAACATGCAGTCTTGGTAGCTAGTTGGTATTAAAATCAAGACCTTATTTCGGAAATTGGTCAAAGCGCTCCTTAACCCATCCAATGACTTCATGAAAAACGCATTTTTTTCCCAAATCGATCCATGCGCCAGTCCAGTTTTTAGACAGAACGCTCCATATTCCATCCGCCAATCAGAGAACACCATTTATCCAAAATGGCTGTGCCCAGGTAATGAAGATTAATACGCGGGATTTTTTGTAGTTTTTATTTGATATCGAGAGTAAAATTAACGACTTTGATGAAATCGCCGAGCCAGTTGTATTATCGTCAGTTGGAAGGAAGCGTATAAGAAATCCTGAGAACCACAAGCGTGAAAAAAAGAAAGAAAATGCTTCACAGTGGCGACGGCAAAACGCCATTGATTATGTGCACACACGGTACTGTAGTAAATGTATGCATGGCAGGTAAACTCACCTCAGATGACACTGCCTACTGCAACAGACAGTTTTATTCTTCTCAGGATATAGTGACACAAGATGCAGCACTGTTGAGTTATCTGGACATAAGCAAACCTAAACAACTTCCGTGTGCTGAACAATGACAGAAAATGTCCACGTAATGTATCAACCAAATTCAACCTACTTACTGAAAACGCAAAGAAGGTGCAAGTTTGCAGAAAAACATTCTGTTCTGTCTTGGGTAAGTTTTTGTGTTTATTAAAGATCGACTGTTGTACCCACAGAGGCAGATTCAAGGGACTGGGGATCAGGGTGACCTCCCCTAAAAGTGCTTTATTGTTTTGTTGAAAAACTATTTCAATATTAAATGCAACTTTGTGTTTTCTTTCTGGGGTGTATAAATAAAAGATAAATGGCCACTGTTTGAGGTTAGTAAATCTTTCTTATTTATTTTGTAATTTTGAGAAGAAATTGTTGCATGCATGCTTAGTCTTAGGGGCACGAAAAGTAGACACACCACTGTAATTTTCGTAAAACGCCATTATGTCGTTGGCAAAACACTATGCAAACAATTCATTTCATTGATGCGTTAATTAAAGCTGTCTTGCCGTAAAGGTAGTACAATTCTCAACCATGTCAATAGCGCAGCTTCTGTAGCATTACGCAAGAATTATAGGTTCCAATCATGACATCAAATTGCAGTTTTGACGTCATTGCACTTAATATTTTACCAGGATCATATTGCAAGCATGCACACCTCAAGTAACCAGGCCTGGCCCGGTTCGCGTTTACATTACACGTTTTTCATGCCGTACCATGCTCGACTCGGGTTGAACCTACCTCTTCCAACTGGCCCTGGCCCACCAAGAAAAGGAACTGGGCCAGGCCCGGTTACCCGTTTACACTGTCACTTTTTTTGCCGCGCCATTGATTTTTTGTCAATGCAAAAGTGACATATGGGTGGGCCCATTGGGCTATTTTCATTCCAGCCACAAAGAATGTGGAATGTACTATCCTGTCTATGGTGTGGCGCATATACATGTAAAAGACCCCTTGCTGCTAATCGAAAAACGTAGCCAATTGTGTAGTGACAGATTTTCCTCTCATTATCTGACAGCAAATAAACACTGATTAAAAAGTGTTGTGTGCCGTTAAATAAAACAGTTCTCCCTTCATTAATCGATAGCACAGTTATAGTATGACCAAGAGTTTTTTTCGAACCCCTCCCCTGCCAACGTTCATGGCATAAATACTAGGCTAGTAAACTTAAACTTACTTTTTGAAACGGGATGTATGTTAGTATTTAAAAAGAAATATGTTACCAAACATTTTACCTATGACTCGGTTTTGTAGGGTGTATTGGGGGTGAATCATGTTTGAAAATAATGCTAATTTGAACATACACCTACATAAAGTATTTCTCTATTTGAGCAGTGTCAAAAGATCGTGTTCAGCGTATTGCCCGACACTGGTTGAACACAGGTAATCCCAGACCGGAGAGGAGAGGTGGACACCGACAAAATGAGGAACTGGAGCAAAAAAAAGCAACCATTCAAGATCACATAAGTCATTTATGTGTCGAGCTAGCCACTACGCTCGCCGAGGAGAGAATACGTGCAAATATCTACCAAGTGACCTGAACATTAAGAAGATGCAAATATTCTTTGAAGAACAAAATCACATTCAAGTTTCATATTTGCTGTATTACAGTGTATTCCAGTACGACTTTAATCTCGGGTTTGGCCATCCAGCTACTGATATCTGTAGCTCTTGTGTCCAGTTTAAGTTCAGACTTAAAAATCCTGATAGCACTGATGAAGAGAAGAGAAGAGATGCGATACACTACATGCTACATCGTCGTAAGGCTAGAATGTTTTATGACTTGCTCAGTCTAGTCGAGGACAGTGTCACTGTGTGTTTTGACATCATGCAGAACTTAGTATTACCTAAGTCCCCTATTGGCCAGTCATACTATTCACGACAACTCTACATGTATGTATTTGGTGTTGTTAAGCATCATGGACGAAATGAACCTCAACAGAAAGAAGACATTGCTCTATATATCTGGATGGAACACCAAAATAGAAAGGACTCTGACATGACTTCATCAGCTCTATGGCACTTTTTTAATGATGGAAAAATGCCAGGTTTACTTCGTGATAAGAAGAAACTCTGTCTATTCTCAGATTCTTGTTACGGACAAAACAAGAACATTACTTTATTGTCAGTGTTGTTTTCCATGCGAAAACAAAAGCAGCCAGAACTTCACATCAGTTACTACTTCCCTGTTCGTGGCCACAGTTTCTTGCCAGCAGATTGTGTTTTTGGGTGGATTGGGCAAGAGTTGAAGAAAACAACTTCATACTGAAAACCATCCATTGTTTGGGACTACATTATGCAAAAGAAACATGGGGAAAACTACTATTACAACGGAAGGGATTGGGTGTAATTTTTTTCATCTATGACAAAATAACCCTCCAAACTTAAATACTTTTATGTCACAAAAGTTAAATTATTTGTTCAGTATTATGTTTGTTAATATTCAAGACATTGCACATTTTAAAATCCTGCTTTTAGTCGTTAGTTATGAAATCTTTTATCCAAAGTGTTTAATGGATATGGAGCATTTTGAAACAAAATAAATTTAAAAATTGTATTTTATAAGAAAGTTAATAAAGTTTGATTTTTGAAATTTTTCTCAATATTTCAGTTTATCATTCTTTATCCATATTCGCATTTTTGCTGTGATTTCATTTTATTAGAAGGTTTCAAGAAAAAAGGCTCATTTACTCAAAACAGAGAAAATGGATATGGAGCGTTTTACATCCAAGCTCTTCATGTGTAACAGACGGGCAGAGACGAAATCTAAGTCCCCTCCAATTGACCCAGTAGGTGACTAATAAGTATTGTTAAAAAAAATAGAAGTTAATGATTACTTACAGTTTGCATTAATGTTGATTCAGCGTTGGCAACGAGGACAAAGACATCAGCATCCAAGCAGAACTTGTCAATCCATGTGTCGATATCGGGCGTCACGTCAATTCCAGGACTGAAACAAGCAACAAAATTTCACTGTCAGATTAAGGTTTAGAAATTAGTGAATTCTAAGATTCAACAAATTAATTTCTCAAAATATTGAATTCTAAGATTGAGAGATTAAACTAAACTAAATTATCAGCTACATTTTTAAAAACTAGTTAATTCTAAGACTGTAAGTTTCAACAAAATGTTGATGGCAGTTACATTTTTCAAATTATTCACGTCAAAACTTGAGAGATTAAACTACACTTCAATGTTGGCTGAATTTCTAAAAATTAAGGTACAAGGAGATATATTCTAAATAAGAAAATGCATCTAATATATGTAATTTTAGTAACCGAAAGGGTTTTATTATTTAAAAACATCTTCAAAAGGCAAAAAACTAAGGACAGTCTATTAAAACACAATTTGTTAACTTGCTAATTACATGGAAATAGTTCTGTCCATAATCACTTTCTTTTTTCACTGTTCATTTACAAAACTTAATTTTTGTTTAATCACTCACCTGTCAACGAACACGACATCTCTTAAAAACAAAACTTGCTAATGAAATAGAAATATTTTTGTCCACACTCACTTTCTTTTTTCACTCACTTTCTTTTTTCACTGTTCACCTGCAAAACTTCACTTTTGCTTAACTGCTCACCTGTCAACAAACACGACGTCTTCTTTGAGAACCTGACACTTGCTGTTTGGCCACAGGATTCTTAGCAATGTATTCTCCTTCAGTTTAACTGCACTGAGATTATGGGCCAGCTGCCTAATGGACTGAAAACAACAAATGGTAAAGGTTTGTTCAGTGTAATAGCATCACTAGGACACACTGATTTATTATTCGTTGGCTATCGGATATCAAATATTTTGTAGTTTCGACTTGTATTTTATTCAAAGGAAATCTGTTAAGTTAAAAAAATATATATTTAAAAAACCCCAAGAAAAACAAAGAACTACAGTTAAGTTTGTTTTGTGTAACGACACCACTGGAGCACATTGATTTATTAATCATAGGTTAATGGATGTTAAACATTTGTAATTCTGACGTTATGATATAGAGGAAACCTGCCACATTTTTCCATGAATAATATTTGTTTTGTTTAAAGACACCACTAGAGCACATTGATTTATTAATCATTGGCCATTGGATGTTAAACATTGTCTAATTCTGACATTATGATTTTTAGAGGAAACCTACCACATTTTTCCATCAGTTGCAAGGGATCTTTTATATACCCCATCCCACAGACAGGATAGCATATACCACGGCCTTTGGTATACCTGCTGTGGTGCACTGGCTGGAACGACAACAACCCAAATGGGCCCATCGATGAGGATCGATCCTAAACTGACCACTCATCCAGCAAGCACTTTACCACCAACAGAAACAACTACAGATGTTTATAGAATTAGTCTTAACATTTGCAAAATATTCTTTAGAGTTATCACCCTGGGTTTTCCCCACAATAAAATCTGATTTAAATAATCTTACACTGATGCTCTTGGGTTGATCGGACTCCTCTGTGAGCAGAATCCCATCTGCCTTGTCCGTGCCCTCGACCTGGATGAAACAGTGAGTTGTGTGGCCGATCCCACTCGGCAGAATCTTGTCTCGCAGCATCGCGTTGATCACGGTGCTCTTTCCATTAGACGTCCTGAAATTACGCTTGATGGTTTTATCTCACAGAACAATATCTCTTTTTGCCAAGTCTCTCTATCTCCCCATCTCCCCATCTCCGACTCTCTCTCTCTCTCTCTCAGACTATCCCACTACCCACTGACTCCTCCCTCTCCGACTATCCTGCCACCCTCTGACTCTCTCCTCAATCTCCGACTATCCCACTCAGGCATCGAAATAAGCATTGTGTCTGGTAACCCATTTACAGGTTACCACAAAATACAGCCTGGTAATCTATAGGTTTCCACAACTATATATATGAAAGTTAGAATTGAATTCCTGTTACTACTACTACTTTTAACGCTAAAACGCGAACGTGCGCGCGAATATTGGTACGAGAAACGAAATCCGGAAGTAAATTTATCTAGTGGTCACTGCTTAAACGCGGATTGCCGAAATTGCTTGCAATTGCACAAGGTTGGACTATACCAATTAAAATCCCATAGGCGACCATGTTAATGTTTGTGTTTAAAAACACTATATGCAATATATCAACCAAACTATGACCTATAAATATTAGTACTACAACCCTTACCTCAAAGTATTAACTGCAGAAAATGGTACCTTTCATGGCTCATTGTCAGTATAACCAGATGTTTCTACAACACCCCTAGTTTCGCACAAAATTTTAGTACTTTTTTTTACAGGTACCCCATACATGTTCCAAGCACAAGACTACTTGACAGATTGGTACTAGATCAAATAAAATTACATATATTTGTAGCCCAGATATATCTAATGTTTTTTTACAACCAACACACTCACATTTATAACCAATCACAGGACTTGTGGTGTTAACTTCTCTATCAAAAGTTGCACCTCGAACTTCGACCCAGCTGGAAATTAGTTGGTTTAGTACTACCACAAGTGCGCAAAACATTGGTGCAATTTCGTACGAGAAAACGAACCGTGGAAGTAAATTCATCTAGTTGACGCTGCTTAAACACGTACTGTCTATAATTGCTTGCAATTGCACAAGTGCGTAGGAACATCGATGCAATTCCTTACAAGAAAATAAAACGTGGAAGTCCGGAATGCATTGCCTGGTTTACGTTCGGAAACGAAACTTCCGTTGTTGAAATTTTTGTCGACTTTTTTTTACATGTGGTAACCTCCCGGTAACCTGAACGACCGTTCTCGACTTATTTCGATGTCTGCCACTACCCACTGACTCCTCGCTCTCTTACTATCCTGCCACCCCTGACTCTCTCCTCCCTCTCCGACTATCCCGCTACCCACTGACTCCTCGCTCTCTGACTATCCTGCCAACCCCTGACTCTCTCTCCTCCCTTTCCGTCAATCCCACCACCCCCTAACTCTCTCTCTGTCTCTTCCCTCTCCGACTATCTATATATCCCTCTCTCTCCGACTATCTATATCCCCCTCTCTCCCTATATCCCCCCTCTCTCCGACTATCTTTATATCCCCCTCTCTCCGACTATCTCTATATCCCCCTCTCTCCGGCTATCTCTATATCCCTCTCTCTCCGACTATCTCTATATCCCTCTCTCTCCAACTATCTATATCCCCCTCTCTCCGACTATCTCTATATCCCCCCTCTCTCCGACTATCTCTATATCCCCCTCTCTCTGACTATTTCTCTCCTATCTCTGACTTTCTGTCTCTCAGGGCTCACCCTGTCTACTGCCACATTAGCCAATTTCTAAGTTTTTGTCCTAAGTGGCTAATAAAATTTAGTTTATATTAGCTACTTTTTAATAATTAAAATGGAAATATTCTACATATTTGAAAATTGGCTAAAACAAAATTACACCTTCTCTCTCTCTTTCATATGCACAATATATACATTTCTTTCTTACTGAATGAGCGGTTACTCCAGACAGAATAAACCGAAATGTAAAAGATTAGAACAGATCAGAGCTTTGGATTGCATCAAAATCAAGGCGATGAATATTGCACCTAAAATACATAGATATGCCCAAAATAATCACACCCAATTTAAGTACAAACATGCTGACCTCAACATATTTCACCTCAAAACCACCGAAATATTAATTTTAATTAGAATAAAATAACTTGAAGGAAGGAAAGAAATATTTTATTTAACAACGCATCAACACATTTTATTTACGGTTATATGGCATCGGAAAAAGTAACTTGAAATGCACTTCTGAATACTGACAACTCTACAGCAGCTGTTAATAACAGTACTGAACTTACACGACCTGACTTTGCTCAGAAAAGACAAAAAGTCCCCGTTGTGCCCAAATTAGTGATATCTAAAGCACTGAGATTTTAACTGGAATCTCGCCCTCCAGCAAGAAAAAGAAAGAAATGTTTTATTTTAACGACACACTCAACACATTTTATATGGCATCAGACATATGGTTAAGGACCACACAGATATTGAGAGAGAAACCCGCTGTTGCCACTTCATGGGTTACTCTTTTCGATTAGCAGCAAGGGATCTTTTTAATGCACCATCCCAAACAGGATAGCACATACCATGGCCTTTTATGTCCCAGTTGTAGTGCACTGGCTGGAGCAAGAAATAGCCTAATGGGCCCACTGACGGGGATCGATCCCAAACCAACTGTGCACCAACCGTGCATCAAGCGAGCGCTTTACCACTGGACTATGTCTTGCCCCCTCGCCCCCAAGATACTAAAGACTGTATTGTTCACACACCCACCTCCCAAAGAAGGCGACTTTCATGTGGTCTCGGGCCAGGACCTCCTTGATGCCGTGAACCTTTTCCTTGAATCCTGCCATCGTGTCCTGGGTCTCCTTCTCCAAGATACTGTGACCATTCGCATTGGTTTCTGAAACGACATCAATTCATTCCATAGACCAGTGTCCGAGATTAAACATTTTGGACAGTATCCCAGTTGGATTACTAACATTTCAAAATCTGGCATCCCACCTGAGAATTTAGTATCCCACTTCAATGAAATTCATAAATAACATCGTAACAAACTTGGACGACACTGTTCTCGTCCCCAGTATATTGCAACGCTGCTATTGCTCCAGTGTAGCATTATACTGGGTATAAGTTGGGGGAGATCTTGTTATGGCATAACATTAGACTGGGTACGAGCTCAAAAATACTGTTACTTAACTTCACCAGTAAATGACGACTTTCATTGTTTAGTGAAAAATAAAAACGCTGGATTAAAAAAACACAACAACATTATATGATATCCCGGTGGGATACTGGGTTCTTAAAGTCTGGTATCCAAAATTAAATTCTGGTATCCCCAGGATATCGGGATACCGTTAATCTCGAACACTGATAGACAGGACAGCACATACCATGGCCTTTGATATACTAGACATAAGCAACGGATCAACAGAGAATAGGTCCACTGAGGTGTGCCGATTCTATGACATCAGCACTTCAGGCTTCAAGTACTCTACCAACAGAATTAGATCAAACACACACCCCACCCCTTTACTGGCCCTAGCATTTCATGGAAATGATCGTTTCCATTACTACTCTCGAGTGCCTAATAAACATAGGGGCTGAATAAGCATAGGGTCTGAAATTTTTTCTAAAATCAATTAAAAGTAGGGTGCGGAATTAGCATAGGGTGTGGAAATTTAAAAAACCCACAATAAGAGTAGTGTGGAATTAGCATAGGGTCTGGAAATTTAGCTAAACTGTATAAAATTTACTAGTAATGAAAACAATTTGGTTTGACGTAAAAATAAAAATAAGTGTTTTGGAAATAACAAAAATATACTTTTGTTGTGTGTACATGTAATTTAGAAAACAAGCGGCTCAGAAATAAATAACTTGTAGTAAATTCCATAGTATGAAAACATTTGTTCACTATAAACATATGTTTCTATTATCTAACTGGTACAACTGTGTCACTGTCACACACAATTAATTAAAACTGTAAGCGTGTTTGTACATTTAAATGAAATTATGATAATTAATGTGAGGCGAGATTGCAGCTTTGAAAAAAAATCCAAAAGTTCCATGCAAGAAAACCAAAACAATCAGGGTGGATGACAGGGGCTGGCATGCATAAATCTCAGCTGAAGATTCACAAACAACTGTGGTCATCGGCCATGCCAGCTGTTAGTGTTAGCAGAACGCGCCGGAACTGGAACGCGGTTAGGGGATGTAACTCTGCCTAATTTTTCTCGCCAATTTCTAATAAACTCTATTTGCAAGTGAAAATAAAAAGGTTGAGTGGAATTTGTAATTAAAATGAGTGGAATTTGTAATGTAAAAAAATATATATAAAAAGAGGAAAGAATGTAGATAAAGTTTGGGCCAGTTCCCCTTATTCTAAAGGAATTGTACTTTATCTACTCTAGTATACATAGCTTAACAAAGAGTCATATTTACCTTTAAGAATTCGGTACCCCCGTCTTCAATGTATTGAAGTGTAATTGATTAATTTATATAAAGTGCTTGCATGAACTGCTGCATCGATTTACAGGCGAGCACTCAATCGAACGCATCCTAGGAATTTACCCAACTGAATAAAACCGAAACGAGCCGAGCGATAAAAACAATGTTCGGAAACGTGTGTTTACATTTTGTCGTAGAGTAACATACTTTGTTGTGCCTTAATGGTTCAAATGATCAACTAAGCAGAAAAACAATGTATGTATATTAATAAATAAATAAATGTATTATCTGACCACAAAAGTTGGCATTTTATTTGACAACTCGGAAAATTGTAAATTCCGTTTAAGATATGCAATTCCGTCCGCGATTCTGTGATCGCGGAAAATCGGTACCCCTAATAGAGGCTATATGTAAGCATTTGATAAATTAGAATTGTAATAATCGTTGGGTGCCGAATTAGCGTAGCGAGTTACATTTTTCTTAGATGTAATTAAACGTAGGGTGCTGAATAAGCGTAGACGCCAATTTTTTTTCACAAATTTAATAAACGTAGGTGTACGTTTATTTGGCACTCGAGAGTAATAATCGTGGAACAGAAATATTGTTTCCCACGATTATTATATCGAGTACAACTATTTTACGAAAATAATATATACACACATGTACATATATATATATTTTTTAAAACAGTTTCCAGTGGGTTCAAATGATCACAAGCCCAAGGCACAGAACTGAAAGTGTTTCCCATGAAATTTGAAATCCTATGGCGTCCTTTAGAACATATAATACAACCCAGCTTACCGGTTACAAAGGCACCTGTTTCCTCAATGTACTCTGTCATCTCCGTGAAGATGTCGTTAATTCTCTTCTTGGCCTGACCAAAGAACTGCAGGTGTGATCCCTGGTTGTGTCCATTGCCCATGTTGCGCTCCATGGACGTGCCGTCGCCCTGGCCTCTCTGGTACCGGTCAAGTTCCTCCATTTCCGATGCACGGTGCAGCAATCCAGACATGTCTACATATATCTACTAGGGTGATGATCCAAAGTGCACATCATTTGATGGTAAAAGTCATGGCTGATTAGTTAAAAGACGGGATGATCTGGTGAAAGGAGTTGTGCTGAATATAATGGGTGCGATATTCTGAAAAAATTAAAAACACAAAAACTGCTTTCACAACCCTCTATGTTAACTTTTCAATCTAGGAGCCAGATGGCACCTACTTCTATTTTTTTATATCTAGATAGGATGAAATGCTGTAGCTGCCAAATGAAAAAAAATGGTCACAATATAGAGGGTTGCTTTAAAAATAAAAGAAAGAAATGTTTTATTTAACGACACACTCAACACATTTTATTTACGGTTATATGGCGTCAGACATATGGTTAAAGACCACACAGATTTTGAGAGGAAACCCGCTGTCGCCACTACATGGGCTAGTCTTCCGATTAGCAGCAAGGGATCTTTTATTTGCACTTCCCACAGGCAGGATAACACATGCCATTTAATATAGTGTGCAGTGTAAAAAGGCAGTTGTGTATACCGTAACATTTCACTATATATGTATAAAAATATTTTGAACGTCTACAAGTTTGTCTTTTCCTCATTTGTGCACTTTGTTTTTAGGAAGATTTTCTTAATTCAACAAAAGTATTTTGATGTCAGGGTTTAATTGTATACAGATTCCTTAAAAACAAGTCAAACGGAAAGTGTACCGCCCGTTCCCCCCCCTTTGGTTATCGATCTAAAGAGGGATTTTTTGATAGGGTATATATAGAAAAGTGGGGCATGGCTTTTGTGGGGGAAAGTAAGAAAGAATTTTTTTTTTTTTTTTTAAATAATTTTGTAAAGAAATGTTTTCGATAACTAATGGTGGAGGGAGGGGGGGAACTGGCGGTACTCTTGCTGTCCAGGAGCCTACTACAACTCACACTACTGTATCTAAGTTTGTAACATCACATTTTTACACATGTATACAAATTAAGACTTACCTTTATGGATTCGAACCAGCATACCTTGGAGCAGCCGAAGTGTCTTATATCACCAACGCTTTAACCAACTGAGCTAATGAGACATGTTACTTACAATCGTAAAAAAATTGTAGTCATTAACAAACATCGACGGAAACTGGCGGGAAACATCGACGGAAAGTGGCGGAAAATACCGGAGATATTGAAAGTGTACTATTTTCTGCTGTACATTCAACGAATACAGTTGCAAACATTACCTGTGTTTTATGTGAGTTGTGATACATGAATGAACTATGTTTATTGTAAATCTCGTGATTGTTGAGTTTGTTAACTATGTCTATAGAAATTTTGTAATAAAAGGAAAAAACAGGTGAGTATTTTGTTCTTCATATTATTTCATTATGGAAGGGGAAAGTAGTTGCAGTGATCTAAAAAGAAAACGTTCGGATAGTGACAATAGGGATGGGGAGGGGTGTAGTCAAGGGGAGAGTAAAAAGAGTAAAGACATTTATTTAAACTGGATTAGATTAGGAAAAGAATTAGAAAACACAGAAAGTACAATAAAATTTTGTCAACGTTTTAATCTGTTACCAGAGAAGGCAAAGTGTCCAACATGTGAAATAGAATTAACAAAGTTATATGAAATCAAAAGATCAGGGAAAAAAAGGAAAGATTTTCGTTTTCAATGTAACCGAAGGGAATGCAAGAGCAAAAGAAATCAAGTACAACCACGACATGGGACATGGTTTGCTGGATCCAACCTGTCATACAAGAAAAGTGTATTATTAATTTACTGTTTTATTAAAAAATTAGATTATATTTCTGCTATAGAAGAAACATCTATTCAATCCAGTGACAATAATAGTGATCTAGACACAACATCTGTACAAACAACATCAAAGGAAACTGTTTCTGATTATTATAATTATTGTCGAGAAGTATGCTGCAGTGTGGTTGAAAAAGAATGCGACCGAGAATATAGGAGAGGGCTTAACTGTAGAGGTAGATGAAGCCAAATTTGGAAAACGAAAATATCACAGAGGACGAGTTGTTGAGGGACAGTGGGTTCTGGGGGGGATATGTAGGGAAACAAGGCAGGTGTTTTTAGTTCCCGTAGAAAAACGTGATGGGCCTACATTAATGTCAGTTATAGAAAAATATGTCAAACGAGGTTCCCATATAGTAACCGACTGCTGGTCTGCATATTCAACCATCTCTGAAAGTCAGAAAGGATACACCCACTCAACTGTAAACCACTCACAGAATTTCGTTGGTAAGGGCATTATAAGGAAAATATGTTACACTAGCATTAACCCTAACCCTATCCCTAACTCTAACCCTATTGATATGTGTTGAAATATTTTTAATATAAATTAATTTAATCAACAATGAAATTATTTTTCAGATCCAACCACTGGTGCATGTACAAATCTTATAGAAAATACATGGTGGTGCATAAAGAGACAGTTGCCATCTACACATGTATACCAAAAAGGGAAATTTCGATCTGCATCTCACAGAGTTCATGTACCGTACCGTGAGAGGGAGACAAGGATTGTTTGAAAGGTTTCTTGCAGATTGTGCTGAACTGTACCATGCTTAAAGGCGATATAGTTAAATGAGGTAAGTGCTTTAGATAGTACTTTATTATACCAATATGGCTGACGGTATTTAGTGCGTTCGTTATTGGCATAGTAGTAAGTAAGATTATTATTTGTATTTATATTTGAAAAATATTATGAAGGTACTATTTAATATTTTATGCATATACTAATATCATCATGCTACAAAACGACAAAAAAAAAAGGAAACATTAATAAACTATTATAAATGATGGGGGGAACGGGTGGAGCTCTTGCCCAAGACAGAACATTACTATGCTGTTTCATATACCAGTGGTGGAGCAGTGTCTGGGACAGTAAAAATAGAAATCATAGAATGAATCCACCGAGTGGATCCTATCCTTAGATCCAAGCACATCAGGCGAGAGCTCTCTACCGACTACCGTCACTAAGCTAGGGACTAGTAGGGTAGAACTTCACCCTGAACTTGTTCAAACGCACTGGTGCAAATCTCAATGATTCAATGGAGGAAAGAGAAAAAGAGACAATGCATGGCTTTTTCAATCTCATGTATAGTTAAAAATTTTGTTATAATATTTACACTTTGACCTACCAACGTCAAACAGTACCCTTATGATACAACAAGCCGCATAAATTGGGGAAAAGTTCGTCTGCAATTCCTCACGTTTCGTTCACCTCCACCATGATGACAATCAAGTCTCGCGATATATAGCGAGATTTTAATTCGTCGATTAGAAATATGTACTCCAAATTGAACGAAAATGGAATACGAATATTTTGAACACTGGATCAACAAGAACCCCCAAACCCCACCGCTCGTTCCTTTTTTTGCTGTTATCCATATGCATATAATTATGATTGTGTACTATTTTTGTTATAAAATTTTAACCGATAAAATGTAGGGGCTACTGTCTTTTAAAATCATATTCCACTATATTTCAAAGTTGCATTTTAATAATATTTTTTTATATAAGCGGGATTTTTTGAGAATTTTGGAAACTTAAAACTGAGTTAACATGACATCGCGAAGTTCTTCAATTCATAACCTTGAATTTGACGAACTAGACAGAGCACAGGTATTTTAAAGGAGTTTAAATTTAATAACGAAGGAGGGTGTGCCAGAAGGGCGGTCACAAGGGGGTGCCACGGACCAGTTTCATGTTAGTCCACCCCACCCCAAATAATCGAGTGTGCCCCCCCCCCCCCCCCCCCCCCCCGTCCAAACGTTCCAGCATTAAGTTCATTCATGAGTCAGGCTTAGGTTTAGAGTTAACTTTAAGGTTAGTGATAGTATTAGCATGTATGCTCATTTCATAAGGCCAAGACTCGAGCAAGAGAATGAAAGTTATAGATTTGCGTCCGAACAATTTTAAAAATGCATGAGGCTTTTTTTCATTATTCATTATTTTTATTTATAATTATTTCCATAGTAGATTCAAGTCCAAATGTGGTCGACACATCAAGAGTTCGGCAATGTTTGGAATATACTGCTTCCTGCTTGAGGATTCAATGCTCTACTCAGCCTGAAGTATGTCGATCTCGCCCCGTGTCGATCTCGCCCTGGTGAAGTCGCCCCGGGCGAGTTCGCCAGGACTTATTTTCATCATTAGGCGAAGTTATCATACATATTAGACTTGCTAGAAGACATATATTACAACATATATTATAGTATATATATCTAATTTCATTATCAGCATGTTTTTGTGCCAAAACTACAGGGTTATACCACTTATACTACTATTTTTGTGTTGGGACATGCTGTGACGAGATCGCCATATTTACTTCCGCGTTGCATGTCTGTTTAGCGAAGTCAAACAATATTCAAGTTACAAGCAGTTTAATGTTTACTTCATTAAGTAAATACATGTGCAGTAGTCATGTTTTGATTTTCTTGTTGTAAAATGTAATACATTGGTAGTTTACTTGCAAGCCAGGGCGAGATCGCCAGGATTTTTCTTGTTTATGTTTACATGTTAACGATTATTTGATATATACTAAATACTAAAATATGCACTGAACCGACAAGGTACATTTATGATACATTATACCGGAGACACCAAGCGGGACATCAATTTCCTCATATCTGTGAGTGTCGTTGTCACTAAGGTAGGCTTGACGAAGACCAAGGTCTTGAATCTGTAAGATATTAATGTTCTTTGGTTAGAGATAGCATAATGATTATTTAAAAAATTAAACAAATTTTAAATTCAACAATCTGACCATCAATTTACACACACACACACACAATATATATGCAATAATAATAATGATATATTTACCTTTCTCCAGACAGCCTGTGTCCAGTGAAACGAACACCCCTTTATCTGTACGTCTGGGATCAGGGACGCAGCAGCTCTCCATAAGGCTGATTCAAAGTCAATCACCAGACGTTGTACCCTCGGTGCCTGGGGTAACATCCCAATGATCGCCTCCAAAACAGCCTTGTAGTCCTTTTTGCGATGTCCAGACATCAGGCAGAAAACAAGTGGTATCTGTTTTGCACAATCTTCATGCCTGATGAAAGAATGTATGCTAAAGAGCTGCGTGAACGGTTCCTTCACAAGCTTGAAGGTACCATCTGCGTACCAGCACTTGGATCTAGATAACAGCTGCAGCTGTTGATCTGTTGAAAAGATCAAATGCCGTTTTCTCCCAGTAGTGACATCTCCTTTAAAAGTAAATTAATAAACAATGAACAAAAAATAAATCAAGTAAATCAATAAAATTATATCAACATGAATAAACTGTCTATAATGGTTTAGTACTTGAAAGTAGTTAAAAAATAGCCATTTAAAAATATTTTAAGGGCTTATAGCTTCACGTACAAATAAAGGTTTTAATTGTTTGTCACCTTTTAAGAAGTTGTCTGGGATGAAATCCATTTTCAAATCGAATTCCAAGTCAGTTGGATTCTTCGGCCGGCTGGTCTGGCGACAGTAGTTTGCTGTGTGTACTAGACGATCGATCGTTGGCAGCGCTGGGCAGGGAGCCGGACCTAAATGTTCCTGGAATAGCTGATCAACGATACTCCCTGCTGATCTGAAGGGATCACTTTTCTAAACACATTAACATTACACAATGGTAATAAATAACATGCGAATTCTGTCCATGTATTTATTATAAATAAACAACACTTATCATCGAATAACGATGTATAGCATCCTCGTCGGTTCAGTGCATACTTTAGTATTTAGTATATATCAAATAATCGTTAAAATGTAAACTTAAACAAGAAAAATCCTGGCGATCTCGCCCCGGCTTGCAAGTAAACTACCAATGTATTACATTTTACAACAAGAAAATCAAAACATGACTACTGCACATGTATTTACTTAATGAAGTAAACATTAAACTGCTTGTAATTTGAATATTGTTGAGTTATAATGTACTGGCGACTTCGCTAAACAGACATGCAACACGGAAGTAAATATGGCAATCTCGCCACAGCGTCTCCCAACACAAAAATAGCGGTATAACCCTGTAGTTTTGGCACAAAAACATGCTGATAATGACAGTAGATATATAACTTCGCCTCACGATGAAAATAAGTCCTGGCGAACTCGCCCGGGGTGACTTCGCCAGGGCGAGATCGCTAGGCTCCATCAGCCTGACTAAGTCTACTGGGCTACACTTCAGAATTTATGACGGAGATGGCAGTTTTGGCGCGAAGGACCTCGTAGACATTACCACTATTGATGATTTGGAACTTGAATTTGTGTAATGATCATTAAGTGCCTTTTTTGTGCAAATAATGATTTTTTTTATAAATAATAAAAAATTTCAGCGATACCTTTCACGGCATGTGGGCGGTGGACGCAAATCTATAACTTTCATTCTCATGGCCTAAATGACAAACCTTGGAAAGATTTTGATCGTACCCCTCTATATATCAAAAGCGCTAAAGACTAACTGTAAAATTAACCCTAACTAACCATTGATTGAAAGGAGGGTACGGGTAGAACTCGCCCCGAACGCTCACCTGAGACTGACGCGCGGTCGGTCTAAGAACGATCCCTGTCGGTAGTCCATTGGGCTATGTCTTGTTCTAGCCAGTGCACCATGACCAGTGTTCGAGATTAACGGTATCCCGATATCCCGGGGATACCAGAATTTAATTTTGGATACCAGACTTCAATAACCCAGTATCCCACCGGGATACCATATAATATTGTTTATTTTGGTTTGTTTTTTAATCCTATGTTTTTATTTTTCACTGAAACAATGAACGTTGTCATTTACTGGTGAAGTCAAGTAACAGTGTCGTCCAAGTTTGTTACAATGTTATTTATGAATTTCATTTAAGTGGGATACTAAATTCTCAGGTGGGATACCAGATTTGAAAATGTTGGTATCCAACTGGGATACTACCCAACAATTTTAATCTCGAACACTGATGACCATATCAAAAGCTGTGGTAGGTGTTATCCTGTGTGTGGGATGATGCATTATAAATGATCCCTTTCTACTAATGAAAAATGTAGCGGGTGTCTACTGTTACAGGTGAAGTTTGACTTTCACTGCAATTTACCCATTTTTGTCAGAGTTATGGCCCTTGAACTTAGGCTATGTGAAATAAAAGATTCTGGACTTATTTTTTCTTGCACTTTTGCCTGAAGATACTAAACTATATATAACAGAACTTTTGTGTCAAGCTTGTTACAGATCAAGTTCGACTTTCATGGCGATCTACCCAAGTTTGGCATATAGTTATGGCCCTTGAATTTAGGAAAACATTTTTGTTGTTGCTATGCCTCACGAATTTGAGCTGAAATTTTGTTATTTCCCTTGAACTTGGCAGATACAAAAATTAGTTGGGGCTGGTAGGGAAGACATGTATATATACTCTTCAAAAAAAGTAAGGGAACCTGAAATATTAATATCAACTATTAGACCACAGACATCCTAGTAAAGAATGTTTTAAAAGGTCAGTTTATCAACACACCGAAACACATTCCATAGTTTGCACATGCATCATGCAGTTGCCCCGTACACATGCGTTGGGTGTCATTCTCGATTTTGACAATTTCCAGGAAGGTCCATTAATCACTGGAACATTTTTCATTCTGGTGATCATACAGTTGTTATTGTTTTGTTTTTAGTCATTTTTGTTGTTTGAATTTGCGATTTACTGATGAAAAACGTCAACTTTCAAATTTCACTTTTGACCCCAATCGTCCCAATATACCTTACAATTTTGGCAATTGTAAATTCTTATTAGAGTTCCCCTTCCTTTATTGAAGAGTATATATACACTGCTTTATCAGCACTTTCAGAATGTTTCTTTTTCTTTTTCCAGAGACTGAAAGCTGCTGTCCATTACACAGTGTTACAGATCTGTCGGGACGTTGAAGCGGATCTGGACGTCACAATCAACAAGCAGTTGATAGCGGCACTCTCAGAGACGACGTGGAGACAATGTGAGAGCTTTTCTCAAGATCTCGAACTGTTCGCCAAGTAAGTCCTCAGGATTTCATGTACATAAAGAGGGAAGGATTTAGCTCAGTCGGTTGAGTGCTCGCTTGATGTACTTGCATCGCATTGTCGAACCACCTCAGTGAATCCATTCAGCTGAATGTTTTTTCTCTCGTTTCAATCAGTGTACAGGAACTGGTCATTGTTCGCCAAGTAAGTCCTCAGGATTTCATGTACATAATGAGGGTGGGAGTTAGCTCAGTCAGTTGAGTGCTTGCTTGAGGTACTTGCATCGCATTGTCGAACCACCTGCCATACCCAAAAATTTCTTTCTGGCAGAAGCACTGACCTCAGTGGATCCATTCAGCTGATTGTTTGTTTCTTGTTCCAACCAGTGCACCAGAACTGGTCAAAGGCCATGGTATTTGCTTTCCTGTCTGTAGAAAAGTGTATATAAAAGATCCCTTGCTGCATTAGGGTTTCCTCTGATGACTGTTTTAATTAATTACCAAATGTTTAAAACCCAATAGCCGATGACTAATAAACCAGTATGCTCTAGTGGTGTTGTTAAACAAAACAAACTTTAATTCTGATGACTACTTACAAGTTAGAATTATCATATGGTTGACATGTAGCAGGTTTATCCTGTGAAGGTAAGCATGGGATATTCTGCATGGCTCTGTCGGGTGGAATTTCTCATTTGGCCTGAACAGGATAAAGCAGATATCTGACGTCATTAACTAGTTATTAGCTTTATCCTGCAGACCATAAAAATTAATAGGAAATGGTATTATTTCTGTTATTTCAGCCACATTGTACGAGGTGACCTAGAGGTCAAATGATTTTTTTGGGGATGTAGCTATGTGTGTGATGTCACATGAGTGACGTCAAAAGTCAATCTGCTTTATCTGTCATCATATTCTGTCAGTAGAAATGGCAGTTATAGAATAAAACTGTATATATTCAATTGCCCCTTTTTCTAGCTTTTAAAAAAGCTACATTTCATTGGGTTGCCCTTTTCACGGGTTGGTACTTCTGCCCTTTTTCACTTAGTCTCCCTCCAAAAAATATTCTGGATCTGCTGGTGAGTTTATAGGGATATGAGGTACAATGTACAAGCAGTCATGGTGACGTTGATAATAAAAATATTTATTATCCACGTAGTTCAAGATATTCAGGGAAGTATGACCCACGTGTGTCACAATGATTTCACTGTCACAACGAATGACGTAATTTTGTGAAGTGACGTCATAACTTAATGCAGCTTCCCCAGTGTAAATGCTTGTCAAAATGACATCATTTCGGGGAAATAATGTTGTTTCTTCATCTCTGTTTAGTTATGCTTGAAAGGTTTTGACATGGTCCTAGCTTGTTATTCATGAAAATAATATTTTGGATAATATGGATAATAAAGAAATTATTACACTCGCATATAAATCATACTGATTTTACGAAACTTGTGTCAGGATTCATGTATTACCCTTGCTCTCACTCGGGTAATACAAAAATACTGACACTCGTTTCGTAAAATCAGTACGACACACAAGCTCATATAATAATCTCTATATATGTGAGTTTATCTTGTAAGGTGTGAATATCTGTTTTATTATATATACAGGCCATAGGATTTCAAATTTAATGGAAAACACTTTTTCGGTTCCGTGCCTTGTGATTATGGGAACCCACTGGAAACTGTTTTCAAAAAATAATTATATAAAATGTATATGTTATTTTCGTTGAAATAGTCAGTTGTACACAATATAATAATCATGGGAAATGAAATTTCGGTTCTGTGATGTTACCAACACAGTACTGGAAACATTTGTTTCCCTGAAATCGGAAGGCCTGCATATACATAATTTATTTTACTTTACTTTCAGACACGCTAAAAGGACAACAGTCAACCCAGACGATGTTAAGATGTTGGTTAGAAAGGCTCCAAATTTGGTAATATTTTATTACTTTTAATTTTTTACCTTTTCATAATAAATTAGTTTTTACTAAGGTAACTTACTTTTAATGTAATGAAATAGTCTAGACAGCAGTCGTTACATTATAGTTGCTGGATTTAGGATGTAACAATAATTCTAATGTCAATAAATTCATGTTTTTCTTTAATCAGAGTATGACAAATATTTTGAAAAGTCACTAGCCACAGGGCTAGTGGGTTTGTGAAAACCACTAGCCCACCAAGATAAAGCACTAGCCCAAATTCCTGATCAATTATAACTGGATTTTTATATAATTTTTGTAACATTACACATTTACGAGTATAACAGTAAAATAAAACAAACACTTAAATCATGTTGTAACTTTCAGTTTTTTGTCGTGTCGTACGTTTTGTCTTTTGTCAAGTGTGATCCATCGTCATTGTCCCGTTTTTGTTTTTACCCTCCCCCCGGGGAAAAATAATTGAGCAAACTCTTGGTTGGTATCTAAAAACACTATCAAAATAATTAAATTTAAATGATGGTATGACAGTGTGACACACGGTAATAGATGGTTCTGTGTATTTGGTAGTTGGTTATATATTTAGGGCCTACTATTTATGTCGCCAGGAACGGTGATGCCAAATACAGGGCATTATTCCGTGTCAGACCGATATCAAAAGAATATAACGGCGACATCTAATCCGTTGTTAATTGATGAACAAAAAAGGTATTATCTTGTATCGGCAGCTGTGACGTATTATCCAAACTGATACACGTAATAGGCCAAGCCGAGTCATTGCATATGCGGTTACCATTAAAGTAAATTGTTTTCCTGATTGCCGATAACCACATGTTAGCGAAGTGTTAAATTAGAATAAAACAAACACTGAAATTCAAAGCATGGCTGGGGTTTACTTGATTGAGATTAACCTGTCGTCGCGATTGGTGATTTCCAAGTTCTTAGCCTAAAACATGTGCGAGATTAACGACCACGTGACGTGTCTAACCAATCAAAACACGCATGTCATTAGACTTTATTTCCTGTGCCAGAAACTTGAAAGGGAAAGGTAAACAATGCATGCTGTAACTGTGACGATGTAGAGATAGCATGTTACTGCAGTTTGCAGGCCTAGCTCAAGTGGATTATTATTATATACTCATTGCGTTGTTGATATTATTCGATGACAAACGTCACAATCAAATTTATTAAACGAAATTTCAGCCGAGAGAAAAAGAAAGAAAGAAAGAAAAAAACCCACGATCGAGCGATGACGAGAGGAGGGGGGAAACCACTAGCCCACAGGGGCTAGTGGTTTTGCGTTTCTCACTAGCCCGAACTTAAAAACCACTAGCCACGGGCGTCGGGCTAGCGGATTTGTCGAACTCTGCTTTAATAGTATTTCAGCCTTCATTGAGCCTTCATTGAGCTATGGCTATTTGGGGTCTAACATGCAGGGGTTGAAGTTTAATTTTTATGGGTTACAGTAAGTGTTACCTTTGGTTTCATAACAGAAATTAGGTCAGCAAGGTAAATTGGAAAGGCACCAAGACAAATTATGATTAATTAATCAAAGTCAGGAATGTGAGAGCTACGTGGAAACGCATAAATGTGCTTTTCCATTTCATCTTAAAAAACAAAAAAAAGCAAAAACGAAAGTTGTATCACGCGATCGCAAGTAGTATTAGTGCGTATTACATTCCCGTGGCTAGATTTTGTCAGCTTTGCTGCAATTAGCCAGTTTTGTCCAATCCAGAATATGCTATTTGAAATCCTTTATTCGACTTGGGAAGAAAGAAGGTGAGCAGTAAGCTTTTCTGTTCCACCCACTCTCACATCCCTGCAATGTGCTCTTCAAAAGAGAAGCACGAAGGCAACTTCCTATCAAGTTTTGTCAGACAAAATCATTTCACCCTGGTCGCCTTGGTCTCTAGCCTATGCAGATTTTTTGATGCCTTTTATCAAATTACGGTAATAATTTTTACTCAAAATGTTTAATTTTTTCTTGTTTTCTTCATTTTTTTCTAGTTACAACACATCTCCAATATGTACGAGGAGAAAGTGAAAAAAGATGAACCGAAGAAAAAGGTACGGAAACCTAAAAAGAATGTATCAAAAACATCAACAGATGTAACCATAGAAACTGATGCTGACTCTATTGTGCCAGACTGAACAGGTTTCCATGGAGACTGAAAGATGTGATTTTGCACTTTTTGCAAAGGGTGTGTTCCCTGATAATAGACCTCACCAACAGATGAATGTAATTTATTTTACCATCAGAAATCTCATTGTTATGGAGGTTTTTGTTGACATATTCAGGTGCTTTTAGATCAAGATAAACTGATGGTATTTCATCGGCTAGTGTTCTATTTCCAACCAGTGCATCACAACTGGTCAAAGGCCGTGGTATGTGCTTTCCTGTCTGTAGGAAAGTGTATATAAAAGATCCCTTGCTGCATTAGAAAAAATGTAGCAGGTTTCCTCTGATGACTACGTGTCGGAAGTACCAAGTGTCTGACATCCAATAGCCGATGATGAATTTGTATATGTGCTCTAGTACTTTAACTTTAACTTTTATTTGTAAGTGTAAGGCCATTAAACAAAACAAACAAACTTCAGTCCTTATGGTTTGACGCGAGCTAATTACTTTGAATTGTTACACTGGGAGCAATTGCTCTTCTACATAAGTTCAGCAGAGCAGTTTCTTGCTCATCCTCAAATTTTCAGATCATAAGCACTGAAACTTCTTCGTCAGCTAGTGTAACTTTAATGCTGGCTTCATTTTACAAATTGCAGTACATATTAACTGCATTGTTTAGGAAGGTGTTTAACATTGTTACTACTCCGTAGTCTTGTACTTTGAACACATAATGCACTCAAAAGTAAACATTGTCATTGAGTCATAGAAATCGAACCCACTTTTGATCTCCACACACCAGTATCAATTTCCCGAATCCACATTGATGTACTTTGAACAGGTAGTAGACTTCAGATGTTGATATTTGACACAGCAGTCGTTGAAAGTACATCAAAGTGAATTGATGTGCATATACCAAATACTGTTATTTAATCGTAACAGTAGTGTCCCATTTCTCTCATATGACGTTAATGTTAAGGGCTGTCTGGTCGTTTTCATATTGATGTAACGCGACATCATAACTGGAACCAAACCACATTGTCATTGACACCCTCCTTCCCCCCCCCCCCCCCCCCCCCCCCACCCCCCCCCCCCCCCCCCCCCCCCCCAAAAAAAAAAAAAAATTGGGGGGAATTTACAAGCTTGGGAGGGGTGTGCACCCCTCATCGGAGTTGTGCCCGAATTGCTGGCAACTGCTCCCTCTTGGATAGCTGAGGTTTGTGCCCAGGAAAGTGTGCTTGAACCTTAATTGGATATAAATGAATTGATGTGAAATTAATTTTAAAAATTATAACAAATATTCTGACCTGATATGTGTATCTATAGTACCAAGTAAATCATTCTGGGTTTTTTTATTATATACAATTCTTTCTTTTTTTCACTTCCACAAGTAATTATTAGTTCCTACCAGTCCAACCTGAGGGGACTATAGGTTTCATCTCCATCCTTCTGTCTATCTGTCTGTCCCACATATAGTTTTCCGGATGTTATTTTTTCATAATACTTTGAGATTTTGACTTAAAATAGTTAAATGGCGATTTACCCATTTTTCACAGAGTTATGGCCCTTGAACTTAGGACATAAAATCAATTTGTTGGGTTTATTTAAAAAAAAAATTATCAACTTTTTAACTAATTTGTATTTCCAAAATTCTGCACATTTTCAACCACACCCACTTCTGTCCCAGACCCAGTCACTGGCGAAGTCAGAAATTGTGCCTGGGAGAGACATGCTTGAACCTTAATTGGATATAGGCACACTAATATGTTATCCAATCCAATCCAATCCAGTCCAGTTTGTTGGGGTCTGGTAGGGGACATGTTTTGCTTTAGCAGTACTCTCAGATTGCTTGTTATTATTTTTAAAAACTTTTATTTCCCTAGATCATTGGATGTCATGGTTGTGATGCCTTGAATCATTGTTTTACAATGTACAACAATAATAAAGCTATAATGCATGATTCATTAATTGTATATTTATGATATTGGTAATTAAAGTTCATTTTGTAGTTCTTTGTTTTAATTTTAATGTTGGTTTGTTTATGTGTGTTCTTAATTCTGATCTTCACTGATCGATTATAATCGAAAAGGGTTCGGTTTCACTCTTTCAAGGCGGGTGGGACGTAGCCCAGTGGTAAAGCGTCCACCTGATGTGGGGTCGGTCTAGGATCGATCCTCATTGGTGGCTCATTGAGCCATTACTCATTCAGACAGTGCACCATGATTAGTATATCAAAGGTTGTGGTATGTGTTATCCTATCTAAGGGATGGTGCTGCATATAAAAGATCCCTTGCTACTAATGAAAAAAAATTGCAGGTTTCCTCTCTAAGACTATGTCAAAATTACCAAATGTTTCACATATATTAGACGATGATTAATAATCAATGTGCTCAAGAGAGTTGTGTTAACAAAAAAAAAAAACCCCACACACTTTTAAGTACTATCAATGAAATGTGATGATCGATTATTAAAAAATCTATAATCATTTTCATTTCAATTTACTTTTGTTCTTGCTTATATCCACGCTGTCTTGGGCACACACCTCAGATATCAGAGCTGGGTTAGTGGTTAGTGAGAGAAAAGCGTTACACCCATTGAGTCGTTAAAACTCGCTTTGGAACTGGTATTGGGCTACGAACCCTGTACGTACCAGCCTTATGCCCTCCAGTTTAGATGATGGAATGGATGTAAATTAGTTGGGGTTTGATTTCATTTGTGTGTAACATAAATGTCAAACTGTCCAATTGTGTATTTGCAGTTCTAACGTTTGCAAGATGCTCCAAATTGGAGGTAACTCTTACTGGTCTAAATATGTTGTGGTATAGTTATCTACCTTTCAATAAATTCTCCATACACAATTTTAAGTTTACATGCGTTTTAAGACGATGGCATTCTTCTTCTCGCCTGTTCTTAATAAAGATATATTTTCCAAGGGCAGACACATGAAACATTTAAGAGGGACACGGACCAACTCTATGAAATGGATATTTAAATGTTTTAAAGGGTATACAGATCATATCCCTTGAATCCGCCCTTGTTTTCCGGTAGTAAATAGCACATGAAGCGGTTATCAGGGTCGGTGTGGGATCGATCCCTGTCGGTGGGCCCCTTGGGCTATTTCTCCTTCCAGCCAGTGCACCACGACTGGTATATCAAAGGCTGGGACATGTGCTATCCTGTTTATGGGATGGTGCATATAAAAGATCCCTCGCTTCTAATGAAAAAATGTCAGAATTACCAAATGTTTGACATCCAATAGCTGATGATAAAAAAATCAATGTGATCTAGTGGTGTCGTTAAACAAAACAAACTTTGTACCATAAAACTGAAAATTATTATAATTTGCTACTCTGCTGTACCACTAGCCCCAAGATAAAGCGCTCGCCTGGTGCGCCGTTGGTCTCCGTCGGTGAGGTCACTGAGCTATTTCTCGTTCTAACCGTTCTCCACAACTGGTGAAATTGTTTATGCATTTTTTAAATTAATTTTTAAGCTAAAGTTTGTTTTGCTTAACGACACCACTATTGGATGGTAAACATTATTAAAAGGACACTCCTGAATTTGCAGACATTGAAAAATGTTTTCGACTAAAAGAACCTTTTCGGTGACTAAAATTTCATATTAAATACGTTTTCTCGTTTAGAATGCCAACTGTATCTGCGAACGTGTGCTAATGTTTGTAGTAACCATTGTTCATTTCCCCGTAATATATATTTTTTCGTACATACGAAATTATTCGAAAATAATATTTGGTTTGGGCTACTACAAATATTAGGACGACAACAAACACTTAAAGAAATACAGATACTGCTATTTTAAACAGAAAAATATCTTTAATATGTGATCTTAGTTACTAAAAAGGATCTGTTAGTCAGAAACATGTTACAATGGCAGAAAACGCAAACCAGTCCGTTTAAAGGCACAGGCCTAGTTTTCAATCCGTAATAATGGACACAAAGTTTGATTAAGTTACAGACCTGTGACACATTTGGATAACGTTACAAGAGAGTGAAACAAGAGTCCGTGAAGTTGAAACGGTGAAATACCGTTAAAAATAGACTAAAACTTGACTGCATAACTGTTACTTCTCAGACGCACGTGCGTTTTTAGAAATATAAAAACTACATTTGTTTTATATTAGAAACACCAGGATGACCGGAAAAACTTCGGTTGTATGGAAATGGATAAGCTAAACAATAAAATATAAGTAATGTTTGATTTCAGTGATCATAAACGGCTCTAATAGTGAAAAGTGTGTCTTAGTGTTTAGAACCTGGGGTCTGTCCCTTTAATTATTTAATTATTTAGTTTTAATTAGGTTAGGGCTAGGGTGGAAGGTAACAAAAAGTAAAGTTTGTTTTATTTAACGACGCCACTAGAACACATTGATTTATTAATCATCGGCTGGTGGATGTCAAACATTTGGTAATTTCGACACATAGTCTTAGAGAGGAAACTGTTTTTTTTAGAGGAAACCCGCTGTCGCCACATAGGCTACTCTTTTACGACAGGCAGCTAGGTATCTTTTGTTTGCGCTTCCCACAGACAGGACATCACAAACCATGGCCTTTGTTGAACCAGTTATGGATCACTGGTCGGTGCAAGTGGTTTACACCCACCCATGCCTCGACTGGGATCCAAACCCAGTACCTACCAGCCTGTAGACCGATGGACTAACCACGACGCCACCAAGGCCGGTAGGGTGGAAGGTGCACTGTTTATAGTTCAAAGCAGAAGTTAATAAACAATAAATAAAGTTTGTTTTGTTTAACGACACCACTAGAACACATTGATTTATTAATCATCGGCTGGTGGATGTCAAACATTTGGTAATTTCGACACATAGTCTTAGAGAGGAAACCCGCTACATTTTTCCATTAGTAATAAGGAATCTTTTATATGCACCATCCCACAGACGGGATAGCACATACCACAGCCTTTGATATACCATTGGCTGGAACGAGAACTAATATCCCAGTGGGCCTAATGCTGGGGATCGATCCCAGACTGGCCGCACATCAGGCGCGTTTTACCACTGGGCTACGTCTCGCCCTAACTTAATAACCACTTTTAGTAGGTAGGAAGGTAGATAGGAACTGGTTTAATGTGCTTACATCCAACTAAGGTTCAGGCACGCTGGTTGTGGGTACACACTTTGACATTGCACAAGTTTGTAGGCTACCTAAAACGAGAAAGGGAGGGGCGTTAATGACGTGGTGGGGAATAACACTTTGCTAGAGAGAAAACAAAACTTGAATAAATTAACGCTTTTGGCGAAAACCGCCAATAAATTTGACATGCGGCATTTATATATAATGATGTATGTTTATGTTGATTAAACTGTTCTATCTAGCAGTTCTGCTATGTCGTCTATAATACTTGATTTGTTGGTACGCATTCTTTATAGATCGTTTAATAACAGCACACTGACAACAAAAACATTCGCTAGAATTCGTCCCATGAAGAAATATCAACGTAAAAGAATCATAAATAATTCTACAGGCAGACCACGATTTTTGTTGTAGGCGACTTTACATCTGTATACTCGTAATTCTACTGTGACATTCTTTCTAATAAACCCGCACCCAGCCATGTGTATATGTCAACATTGGTTTAGTATCACAGGGAGGATTAAACCAAGTGTGTAATGTTTTTATTTATCCTTTGTTATGTGGGGGATTTTTTTTCTAGGTATTTAATGTACAAGGTATGTTTAGGTTAGGTAGTAAAACGTGCGGAGTAACAACAATGTGTTGATTCAGACATTAGTATGAAATTACAAAGATGTTGACGTCGTTATAAAGGACTGTTAAAATTAATGTCCCACGTGTTGCTTTTCAGAATTTGTCAGACAAGAGAGGTTGAAGTTGATGATTTTTTTTGGCTTGTCCCTGGCGACAAGATAGAGAAAAAAACAAAACCCAAAGTGTGTGCTTGGATTCCTTCACCTAAATAGTATGGCCCAGTTGTACATGTGGGTGCGTCTTTCTCTGTCTCTCTGTCTATGTCTCTGTCTCTGTCTTTCCCTCTCTGTCTCTGTCTCTCTCTCTCTCTCTGTCTCTCTCTCTCTCTCTCTCTCTCTCTCTCTCTCTCTCTCTCTCTCTCTCTCTCTCTCTCTCTCTCTCTGTGTGTCTCTCTGTCTTTATCTCTGTCTCTCTCAAACGCTGTCTCTCTGTCTGTCTGTCTGTTTCTCTCTGTCTCTCTGTGTTTCTCTCTGTCTCTCTGTCTCTTCCTCTCTCTCTCTCTCTCTCTCTCTCTCTCTCTCTCTCTCTCTCTCTCTCTCTGTCTGTCTGTGTGTGTCTGTGTCTGTGTCTGTCTGTCTGTGTCTGTCTGTCTGTCTGTCTGTCTCTCTCTCTCTCTCTCTCTCTCTCTCTCTCTCTCTCTCTCTCTCTCTCTCTCTCTCTCTCTCTCTCTCTCTCTCTCTCTCTCTTTCCACTGTGTCTTTCCAACCCACTGAAGCTAACCGTTGATCTTACAGCCCTGTATGGTATTTCTGTCTAATACTTAGTTTCTTCTTTCAAAAGTAATCTTTTCATGTCTCTGGAGCATTGTTAAATTCCAATCTATGCGTATAATCATCTCCAAATTATATTTACCATCAGTAAAAGTGTTTTACATTGTCACCCATCCCGATGATTTGATATGGTGCATTTCTGAAAAGTACTTATAAAAACTTAATATCATCGAAATTCTAACGCTTCAGCCAATCAGAAATACCTTTTATATACAGGCACTGATATTAAAAAAACCCAAAAAACATTTCTTATTTAATTTTAGTCATTAAAACGTGTTAAACAAACCACCAACCCCCCCCACCCCCCCCCCCCCCCCCCCCGGGACACGCGCCCCCCCCTCTTAACCCCCCCCCCCCCCCCCCCCCCCCCCCCCCCACACCCCCCCCCCCCCCCCCACCCCCCCCCCCCCCCCCCCCACCCCCCCCCCCCCACCCACACACACACACCAAAAAAAGAAAGAAGAAAAAAGAACCCCCAAAACTGTACTGAAAGGACTATTAAAAAAAAACCCCTATCCTGACTTTGCTTCAACTGTAAAGCGTTAACGACTATTAGATCCTTTTTGAAAATTACAAAAAGTTTAGTTTTTTTTAACGACACCACTAGATCACATTGATTAATTAATTATCGGCTATTGGATGTCAACATTTTGATAATCCTGACTCGTAGTCATCAAAGGAAACCCGCAACATTTTTTGTTTCTAATGCAGCAAGGGATCTTTTATATCCACTTTCCCACAGACGGGAAAGCACATACCACGGCCTTTGACCAGTTGTGGCACACTGGTTGGAACGAGAAAACAGATCCATTTTAATGACCGAAGTTACATATTAAAGATATTTTCTTGTTTAGAATATCAGTATCTGTATAAACAAGGTGTTTGTCATCATCCTAATGTTTGTAATAGCACAAACCAAAGTTTACCTCCCAATAATCATGTACGTACGAAAAAGGAAGGAAATGTTTTATTTAACGACGCACTCAACACATTTTATTTACTGTTATATGGCGTCAGACATAATATGGTAAGGACCACACAGATACTGAGAGAGGAAACCCGCTGTCGCCACTTCATGGGCTACTCTTTTTTCGATTAGCAGCAAGGGATCTTTTATATGCACCATCCCACAGACAGGATAGCACATACTACGGTCTTTATTACACCAGTTTTGGAGCATTAGCTGGAACGAGAAATCGTACGAAAAAATACATAATACAAAGTCATTGTTATAGACATTAGAACACGACCGCAAACATATTGGATACACAGACATTGGTATTCTGAACAAGAAAATTTATTTAATGTGCAGATTTAGTAGCAAGAAAAAAAAAGAAAGAAAGAAAAAAAAGAAAAAAAAAAAAGAAAAAAAAAAAAAAAAAAAAAAAAAAAAAAAAAAAAAAAAAAAAGAAAGAAAGAAAAAAAAGAAAAAAAAAAAAGAAAGAAAGAAAGAGGCCCCGCGAGACGGAAACTTCATACAATGTCTGCAAACGTCGGATAGTCCCTTTGAGCAAGAAACTGCAAATTTCTTACTCAAAATATCCATATAATACGATAACATAGTTTTAAAGCCCCGTGTATTTTTAACCCATTAACTTCAATCCAGATCTCCCCTGCGTGTGCTGTAACCTCACCGTGGTGCAGGGGTGTAACATTCTCTTTGAGAATGGCCAATACAGCACAAAATTGAAGTTTTGAGTAATATTCAGTATCCGTAAAATTCTGTGATATTTGTGTTTTTGCACAGTTCTTTACACTGTTTTTGAATTTTTATATTGATGTTGATCATCACTTTATTTATTTGCATTACCATAGTTTGACACCCAATAGCCGATGTATTTTTCGTGCTGGGGTGTCGTTAAACATTCATTCATTCATTCATTCATTCATTCAATCCAGATCTAAACGTCCAAGCTACCGATGTGAATTGCGTACCCATGGCGCCGAGTTCGAATTTTATTTCAATATAAGTACGAAAATAGTTACATCGTCGACTTTACCACTGAACCGGTTTGCTAAAGTATACCATCCTTGTTTGTATTACATACACGCACATGACGTGTCTGCACAAGCGAAGATTTGCGGATTGCTAAATAAACAAAACAACTACTTTCTTTACGTTAAGACGTACAATACATCATGCACATGCTGAAATCAAAATGCTTTTCACTCTATCATTAAGACGTCAATTTATGAATGCACGGTTTATGATGCTTGTTTTACTCAAAATACGAATATTCTACAGGTTTGAAATGAGCTATCAAACACATGTTAGACTTGGCAAAGGTACACAAAACACAAGTAGACGATATAATTAGGTGTAGACGATAGAATTAGGCGTATTCCAGTTTTGTCGATATTTCATGGCCCAATTTTTGCAACCTAGAATAAAAAGGACGTCATGACGAGTGAATAGTAGTTGCAGTTTGTTTTGTTCAGTGACACCACTAGAGCACTGATTAATTTATAATCGGCTATTAGCCTGGCGCGTTACCAGTGGGTTAAGTTGGGGAAGAATTAATTATAAATTAAATGAACTTTGACATATTAGATGTCATGATAGAATATTACCTTTCTTAATAGCTTCCTTTTTACAAGAGACCCGACACTTTAAATGTATGTTCAGAATTATTTTCCCGCTTGGAACGAAACTCCCCCCCCCCCCCCCATCCCATAGGGTGGCTATGCGCTTAAGGTAATCTTAGGGCTAAGATCGCTTCGTGGAACGGGGCCCTGGACACCGTCGACTTTACTGGTAAACCCCATCCTTAGTTGTGTGTTTCCAAAAACAGAGTGCTTGAACCTTAATCGGATAGGAGCACGGAAATAACTATAAATTATATGACCTTGGACATATTACGCGTAGATTTAATAATAGAATATTACTATTCTCAATAGCTTCGTTTTTAAGAGACGCGACGTTTTATATGGATATTCAGCATTATCCACACACACACACACACACACACACACACACCACACACACACACACACACACACACACCCTTGTGTCAGAGCTCTCTTCCACCCCCACTACACCCACCCCCGACGTTACGGGCCAATAGATCGTCGACTTTACCAATGTTTGTTTTGTTTAACGATACCACTAGAGCACATTGATTTATTGATCATCGGTTATTGGAGGTCAAACATTTGGTAATTTTGACATATAGTCTTAAAGAGGCAACCCGCTGCATGTTTCCATTAGTAGCAAGGGATCTTTTATATGCATTATCCCACAGACAGAAAAGCACACACCACAGCCTTTGATATATCAGTCGTGATGCATTGCCTGGAACGAGAAATACCCCAATAGTCCCGCCGACGGGGATCGATCCTAGACCGACCGCGCATCAGGCGTACGCTTTACCACTGGGTTACGTCCTGCCCCTGGACTTTACCAATGAACCCCTTCCGTTAGTGTGCCACTACCCATTTTCTTATCACACACACGTTTTCTGCACTTGCTCAGATATTTGTTGAATAAATAAAACAACTACTTTCTTTACGTTAAGACGTACAATACATCACTCGCATGTTGAAGTCAAAATGCTTTTCACTCTATCATTAAGACGTCAATTTATGAATGCACAGTTTATGATGCTTGTTTTACGCCGAATACGAATATTCTGTAGGTTTGAAATGAGCTTTCAAACACGTTAGATTTATTTATGGCAAAGGTAGGCCTACACAACACACTAACAGAGAATGTATATGCATGTTCCAGTTGTGTGGCCCACTTTTTCTAAAATAGAAAGTTAGTTTGTTTTATTTAACGACATCACTAGAGCACATTGATTTATTAATCATCGGCTACTGGATGTCTCACGTATTGTAATTTTGACATATTATCTTAAAGATGAAACCCGGTACATTTTTCCATTAGTTGCAAGGGGTCTTTTATATGCACCATCCCACAAACAGGACAGCACATACCACGGCCTTTGATAAACCACTGGCTGGAACAAGAATACCCAATGGGCCCACCGACAGGGATCGATCCCAAACCGACCGCGCATCAAGCGAGAGTTTTACCACTGGGCTACGTCCCGCCCATTATTATCGGTACCCCATAAAACTACATTATGCTTACTCGAAAATGACCTCAGTGTCAGCGTTTTGTGTTTTAATGTTAACAGAAAAAAAAAGCAGATGTAAAAAAAAAAAAAAAAAAAAAAAGTAAAGGAATTCTACGCATACTGGTTGTATTTTGCGCTAGATTACACGTTCACACCTTTTAACAAGTTCAAAAGTAATTGGAAACCACGGGAACTCGTAATTCAGTGACCGAGTTTGTATCAAAGAGCTTAACCCCGAGCCACAACACGAATAGCACAATTTAGTTTTATTTTGTTTTCCTTAGTGTTAATATAAAATATGTATTATCATTTATTCAATCGCTTTTGTTTGTTTTTCCTTTTCAGCTATTTTTGTCTTTCTTTGTTCTTACTTTTTTTTTCTTTTTTTTTTTGGGGGGGGGGGGGGGGTAGGGTGTGTGTGTGTGTGTGTGTGTGTGTGTGTGTAATTTTTGTGTTTTCACGTGTTTTTCTTTCTTTCACTGAACGATTCGTTTTTGTCTTCTGTTTTAATTTTCCCTTTTACCCAACGCTTCCCGACAGTTAGATCTAAAACCTGAATACATGATTATTCTATTGTACCGGCCTCGGTGGCGTCGTGGCAGGCCATCGGTCTACAGGCTGGTAGGTACTGGGTTCGGATCCCAGTCGAGGCATGGGATTTTTAATCCAGATACCGACTCCAAACCCTGAGTGAGTGCTCCGCAAGGCTCAATGGGTAGGTGTAAACCACTTGCACCGACCAGTGATCCATAACTGGTTCAACAAAGGCCATGGTTTGTGCTATCCTGCCTGTGGGAAGCGCAAATAAAAGATCCCTTGCTGCCTGTCGTAAAGAAGAGTAGCCTATGTGGCGACAGCGGGTTTCCTCTAAAAACAGTGTCAGAATGACCATATGTTTGACGTCCAATAGCCGATGATAAGATTAAAAATCAATGTGCTCTAGTGGCGTCGTTAAATAAAACAAACTTTTTTTTTTGATTATTCTAAACCACATTATGAGTAAATTCTCACCAAATACCTCGAGTTCATTATTTAAAAGAGTAGCACATTTGGCTGTGGAGCGGGGTCTAACTTAGTCGGAAAAGCGCTCGCCTGAGGTGTGGGGTCAAACGATAGACTTATTCTCCAAACCAGTGCCCAGCGACTGGTGTATCAAAGGCCGTGGTATGTGTTCTCTTGTCTGTGAGAAAATGCGTATAGAAAATACCTTGCTGCTATTGGAAACATGTAGCGGGCTTCCTTTGGAGAGGCGGTGATAAACGTAGCTCAGTGGTACAGCGCTCGCCTGATGCGCGGTCGATCTAGGATCGATTCTCGTCGGTGGGTCCATTGGGCTATTTCATGTTCCAGCCAGTGCTCCATAACTGGTGTGACAAAGGCCGTGGTATGTACTATCCTGTCTGTGGGATGGTGCATATAAAATATTAGTTGTAATCCGTGTAAAAATGCACTGTGATTCGTTTGCAACACTATGTAGCTGTTTGGTAGTAATGCTAATATGAATAAATATTGTTATCTAGATTCGGTCATTTTCGTTTAATTCGGGCGAAAGCAAGCCAGACCTCCTATGCCTATGTTCATTATTGCTTTACGCTTTACCAATTATAAACTTTATAATAATAATAATTAAAACATTATATATTATTAAATAAACATTTACAGTGCTAGATAACGATTGGGGGTGGGGGTGGGGGTTGGATGTGGGGGCTTTAGCACTATCCATAATAATATATTAATGAATGAAAAATGCATAAAATAATGTTGTGTTGATTTTGCCCACCCGATCTATCGATAAAATCTTTTCATATTTAACTCAGATTCCTCTTTGGATTTCATTATAAATTATTTAACTATAATTTATTATTAATAATAATTGTATGGGTCGTTTCCCTTTAACTTTTCAATTACACACACAGTAAAGTACTCTTATAACGAACCAACACGGACCATGATAGTTAGTTCGTTATAGCAGTAGTTCGTTGTACACATTTGGATACTTTGGTTATTAATGTATAGGGAGATAAAACGGGACTTTACGATCAGCTCGTACTATGCAGTAGTTCGTTCTAATCATGTTCGTTATAAGGATACTTTATTTTGTTAATGAATATTGCAGATTTCATAGCCTTTCTCTACCCACTATGCCCATGCGTAGGATACATTTCCCAGGACACTTGGAATCTGTACTCAAGATATAAACTAGCCCGAGTACGTTGGACAGTTATAATCACTATTTTAATCAGAAATAATTATATAACGAAAACGCGAGATTTCTTCCCCGCTTTAATTTAACAATAATCCTAGGTTTGACGTTAAATACCTTTACAAGGATCATTTTCGGGTTCGCTGACGACAGAATTATATCACATTTTAATAAATAATGAACAGGAAGAAACTCGACAGCACTAAGTTTAGTTAATTTACAAAATTGTAACTCATTTGTGACGTTAAAACAGGAAATATTCTTAAAAATAGACTAGAACTCGAATCAATAAACCGCCACTTCTCAGACGCACGTGCGTTTTTAAAAATATTAAAAATGCAATTTTTGGTACTACAAACACCAGCATGACCAGAAACACTTCGGTTCTACGGAAATGAATAATCTAGAGGATAAAATAATTAATATTTGATTTCAGTGATGATAAACGGCTCTGATAATGAAAAATATGTCGTAGTGTTTAAAAACTAAGGTTTCTCTCTTTAAACTTTTCGAACAACAGAACAATCTGATCTAGCTAAACGCAGACGACACGTCTTTTTCCAGACAAATAACTATATGAGAGACACCAAACAGACGTACTTTGGTATGTACTGAGGTGTCGTAAAATAAATATTAATTTCCTTTTAATTCTTTAAGTGACAATGCACTCGACGTTCTGTAGAAATGTCAGTTGTGAGTCACTGATATTAATATCACTGCCCCGGCCGTCCTACGCTCCGCCCAGATGCAAAACATGTTAGCCGCGGCCATATTGTTATTTAATTAATTGCAAATATGTTAACTGATTATAAATGTCACAATGTTTGTTTCGACAACAGATACACGGGGACCGCTAATCACGTGTCAACAAACCACGTGCTCAGCATTGTACGTCACATCACGTCCACCACGTGCCATGTGACCTTTGAACTTAGCCACGTGACTTGTGTCCCCCTAGGTCACACAGATGCAAGTGTTGAAAGGAATTAAATGTGGGATTTTGTTACGACTTGTCATGACCAGAACTGGACACAATTAAGATATTTGGAATTAATAGGCCTTTCAGGAGTTTGTCCAGAAACAGAAGGGCACCAACCCCCTCCACCCACCGTCCGTTTGAGGTGTCCTTTTAATTCTGAATCAAAAATATTATTGGTAGTAAATCTTAAGGCAGAGATGAACATCTTTATTTCAACATTTTCTGGGGAGGACCCCCCCCCCCCCCCCCCCCCCCCCCCCCACGCACACACACACAATGAAAAAACATCCTTATAGATCTTGCCTATAAATGGAGCGAAGCGGGTCAATTTACCATGCTCATATACCACGAAGGTTTCGAGCATGTCTGTTCCGGGGATTACGGGGATAATTTAGATTATTACAGCCTAAATATTAATAGCGGACTTTAAATAATTTATGTGCTCATTTCAAATATAATAAAAAATTATTCAAACATGTTTGTCGCAATTTATGAACCTAACCCCTAACTTCCGGTGGAATACCCCCCCCCCCCAAAGAAATCCCTCCCCTCAGCCGGTCCAATCGCTGTGCCCTCCCAGTCTCGATGCCCCTCAAGATTAGGAAGCCTCTAAAAGGAGGCTCGCCATTTGCCTTGGGGAAACTCAAATTTAGAATTTTGTGATCCTTCTCCATCACAAAATCCTGTATCAGCCATATCTGCCATAAAACATTCCGTTCTTGCCTTCAGAAATGTTAATTTCCCATAGGCGTATGAGGGTGGGGCGCTTTACCGCCCCCGAAACATTCATCTCATACGCTTAAGGAACGATAAGTATGGAATATTTTGTCCTGGAGTTTCAAATAACAAAATTAGGATCCACTGCGTTTCGTTTGTTGCTCCAGCGGAATTGATCGTGTTTTTCTCATTTCCGTTCTGCCAGTTCTGATATCTTCATGCAGTATTTCGTTTCACGGCCGCTACTTTATTTGAGTGATTATTGTATGGTAACGATCCGCTAAACTGTTTTTCCTATTTGCCCGTCGTAAACAATACACCCATTCTTCTTAGATGAATTCGTAATCTTTTTGATCATTTACTAATGTGGAAATAAATAAAATTATTTTTCAGTTTCGTATAACAATAAGATCTGTTTTTATACGAACTCGTTCCTATATGTTGCATTGTACAAAAGCAGAACATTCCGTGCCATAGTTCAAGGTAAAATATTTACGGCGTGAAAACAACTTCAGTTGTGATTGGTAGTAATATGTCGCATTGACTATTTGTGCAAATAGTATTATCCATTGTCACGGGGGGTTTTCCCATCTCAACCAGTGCTCCACTACTGGTATATCAAAGGATGTGGTATGTGCAGTCCTGTCTGTGGGAAAGTGCATACAAATATTCTTTGCTATTAATGGGGAAATTTAACAGGCTTCCTCTAATACTTGTCGAAAATTACCAAACATTTGACACCAATAGCCGATGATTAATAAATCAATGTGCGCTAGTCAGTAAACAAACACCGCTATAGCACATTGATTTATTAATCATCGGCTGTTGGATATCAAACATTTGGTAATTCTGACAGTGTTAAAGAGGAAAACCGCTATTTTTTTCATTATTAGCAGACGATCTATTATAGGCACTATCCCACAGACTGCATAGCACATACCGCAGCCTTTGATATAACAGTCTTAGTGCGCTGGTTAAAATGAGAAATATATTGAAAGGGTCGCCAAACTCCCATAATTACGGTGTAAAACTGGGTTGATTCCTATATTGAGAACTGAATGCCGTATCATGTAGCCTGTTGTATTGGCTGTTTGCTGAGGGTTGAGAACTGAATGCCGTATCATGTAGCCTGTTGTATTGCCTGTTTGCTGAGGGTTGAGAACTGAATGCCGTATCATGTAGCCTTTTGTATTGCCTGTTTGCTGAGGGTTGAGAACTGAATGCCGTATCATGTAGCCTGTTGTATTGCCTGTTTGCTGAACTGAATGCCGTATCATGTAGCCTGTTGTATTGCCTGTTTGCTGAGGGTTGACAACTGAATGCCGTATCATGTAGCCTGTTGTATTGCCTGTTTGCTGAGGGTTGAGAACTGAATGCCGTATCATGTAGCCTTTTGTATTGCCTGTTTGCTGAGGGTTGAGAACTGAATGCCGTATCATGTAGCCTGTTGTATTGCCTGTTTGCTGAGGGTTAATGAGCTACCTTTTCGGACCCCTCGAAGTACATAGTGTTAATATTTCAAACCCAGTCGATTATTAATGACTTTGCTCTAGTGGTGTCGTTAAATAAAACAAACTCTACTAATAAGCATGATTGTTCGATACAAAGAAAAGCAATGTTAGTTTATGGAAGGAAATGTTTTATTTTTACGACGCACTCAACACATTTTATTTACGATTATATGGCGTCGGACATATGGTTAAGGACCACACGGATATTGAGAGAGGAAACCCGCTGTCGTCACTTTATGGGATACTCTTTTCGAGTAGCAGCAAGGGATATTTTATATGCACCATCCCACAGACATGCTAGTACATACCACGGCCTTTGCTACATCAGTTGTGGAGCACTGGCTGGAACGAGAAATAGCCGAATGGACCTACCGACGGAAATCGATCCTAGATCGATGCTAGTTTAACGACACCCCAGCACGTTCTAATCTATGGTTACTTGATGTCTAACCAGGGGTCGAAATACTGTCGTGTTGACCGGATTTTGACGGTCAACATCACCATGGGTCGGGAGATTGGGGTTTTTTTTTGCCTACGTCTCATCGGATCGGCATTTATTTTACGTTTATAGTCACACATTCATTTGAGTTAATCATCTTTGGATCGGTAGGTTTTGATTCAAGCCAGCATAATTTATAGCTTCCCTGACCGAATATCAGGCAGGAATTTCAGCCAACATATCGTTATTTTGAAATTTGGTTCAGAACGAGAGGAGGTAGTACAAAACCAAATAACATCCGGCTGGGTCAAAGTTAGAGTTGCACCCAACTTTTGATAGAGCGGTTAATACCACAAGTCCAGTGATCGGTGATAAATGTGAATGTGTTGGTTGTAAAAAAGATTAGTTTCATGTGAGCAAAAATATTATGTAATTTTATTTCATCTAGTACCACTATATCAAGTAGCCTTGAGCTTGGAACATGTATGGTGTACCTGTAAAACATAAATACTCAAATTTTGTGTGAAATTGGGATAATCAAAGGCGTACTCGTTATCTCTGAAATAAGCAGCTTGATCTCCAAGGGTGAGGGGTGGTAGTATTTATATCCGTGGTGTATATGTCGATTGATACGCTGCAGGTAGGATTTGTAGCCACATATGTTACTATTGTTGTCTGTGGGATTTTATTTGGTGGTATACACCCAGGAGAGCAACTACACATGCTTCTCCTTCCGAAAAAGCAGAAATGGATGTTTTATATGCACTTTCCCATATACAGGGTAGTACATATCACAGCCTTTGATGTACCAATCGTGAAGTAATTCGACACAATGCACTTCTGACTTGTAAAAAGTAAACTGTTTTGGTTTTTGCCTTACGACCATGCTTAGGCCTACTTAAACTCTTTAGGCGTTTATAACCTAATTCGCCTTATTCCGCCAAGCGATACGAAGATTTGCGAACATCGCCGAACACTCCGAGTTGGCCCAATTAGTTGTGGTCAGTGTTGTCATTAGTCGATACATTGTCAGTACTGGTTTCGAACTTACGATTTTTTGTATGAAATACTTATTTAGCGAGGCATAAAACACACACAACTGTATTTATACCCATGTTTCCATTTTATAAATGATTATTTTTCAATTAATCTAATATCCGACACACTAATGTACCGCGAAACATCCATTTATTATTATTATTAATATTGTGCTACAATTTGATTGATTTTCCATTAAGGCAAACATAAGATGAATACTCTACACCACAAGTCAATATTAACTTTCAGTGGGCATTGTGTATTTTGTGTGAACCACTTCGTATGAAAAGTTAGAAACAAGGGCGTATACTTTGTTTCCAGCTCTACAACAATGGCCGGTTTAGCCCCCTCGGCGTTCATTGGTCGACGAATGGGCGTGCACCGAAATTCACTTACTCCAATCGAAAGCAGACAATAAACCTACGGCGATAAATCAATGCGTCATTAGCCGCTATTATGATCTGTTTGGCTTCACAATTGATTTGTCTGCATTTTGTAATGACATTTAGGTTTTGGTATGTTGCGTCTGTTCAATACAGTTCTCAGGGGCGGAAAGAGGAGGGGTGTTCCAACTCTTTTTTTTTTCTTCTCTTTTTTTTAAAGAGAACTTTGAACATTGGTATGATACGTCTGTTCAGAACAATCACTGATTATCAGGGGCGGATACACGGGGAGAGTTCTAGCTCCCATTTTAACCTCTGAGATACACGTCAGGGACGGATACTGGGGTGGCGGAGATAGGGGAATAGTTCCAACTATATTCTTTTGAGCACAAGCCTAAACTTCAGATATATCTAACATGGAACAACTGGGGGTGGAGTAAGGGCAGTGGGAAACACACTGAGGCGAATGGGGGGGGGGGAGGGGTCAGCCGATTGTAAAGAGTACTTCTTTTAATATCATTATTTTTTGTAGGTTCGAATTTGTAAACAGATTACCAAAAAGCTACATATCGTTCTTTGTAAAAAGGACCACTGATGTCCCTGTTCTGGCACGCTCTGATAGGGAAGGGTGGCTCCTTCGCCCATGAGTGGAGACATTTTAAAAAGGGTATTCAGCTTATACTGATATAGAGACTTCTCAAGCTATAAAAATTATAATGACAATTTTCCAGGCGCGGATCCAGGGATTTGTGAAAGAGGGCATCGTGTATAGTAAGATGTATTGATCAAGCTTTGATACATTTTGTTGACGTTGGCGATAAAAAAAGGAACGCCCTTCGGCTCCCCCTGGATCCGCGCTTCTTGCTCTTGTCCCCTTTAGTTCAGTCATCACCATGAACTACTTAATGTTTTTCAACCGACCACCCCCAATTGAAAAATGGAATCTGCACCTGACAGGAGTACTTTATTTGAATATTCAGTTACAAGCAAACACTGCACAAGACAACGGATAATATATAGATAGATCAAGCAACCACAAAACCTTGTTATTAAAATCAACCAATGAATTATAACGAGTTATGGAGAAGTCCAATATACAATCAACCCGTTCCATCAATATTCGGAGCCGAAGATATTTGTCTAAAAAACACATTTTATTTTCGTTTCACGGTCATGTTAAAACTGATACACTTGTGTAGCCTGTACTAATGAAGCGGAATAACAGATAGCGCCAGTCCGGCTGCCAAAAACGAAAATGGCCGCTTTTATCTTAGTTTAAATCCTAACTGAAATATAGCTACCAAAACTCTAATTAGAGTTTTCCTTTTCGTTCTTTCTTGGATGGTGATGTAAGGTGGATTGCGCGTCTGGTGACGAGAGAGAGAGAGAGAGAGAGAGAGAGAGAGAGAGAGAGAGAGAGAGAGAGAGAGAGAGAGAGAGAGAGAGAGAGAGAGAGAGAGAGAGAGAGAGAGAGAGAGAGAGACAGAGAGACAGAGACAGAGCGAGACAGAGAGAGAGAGAGAGGGGGGGTTAGAATGAGAAATAGGGGAGGGATAAGAGAGAGAGAGAGAGAGAGAGGGAGAGACAGAGAAAGAGAGAGAGAGACAGAGCGAGACAGAGAGAGAGAGAGAGAGAGAGAGAGAGACAGAGCGAGACAGAGAGAGAGAGAGAGAGAGAGAGAGAGAGACAGAGAGACAGAGAGACAGAGCGAGAGAACAGACCGACATACATACACATACCACAAATATCCACGCACGCGCGCGCACGTATATAGAGTACTCTTGCATATGGAGTTATAGATTTTAAGTAATTTTATTCTCCCTCACTTTATTTATTTACTTTACTTTATCTCCGAACAGCACTTTACCATGGTACTTGATTTTTACTCACTCTTAGCTTATGGGCTTGCTATCAGATTGACAGTCTACCTGACAGTAGTTCATTACTTTATTCCATTAATTTATTGCAAGACCTTTATGTACTATAGATCGACTCTTAGCATTATTGTAAGTAATTTTAAATATTATTTTAAACGTATTCTTTGAGTTTATATTAATTAGTTACAATAATGTTTTTTGTTTTTTAATAAGTTTTTAAAGTAAGTTGTCATTATGTATTAAAATAAATTTAACTGTATTTGCTAGTTGTGTTATTTTTCTATTACTTTGTCAACAGATTTTTCATTGAAAGTTAAATGTTTTTTTTTTTTTTAACGACACCACTTGAACACATTGATTTATTAATAATCGTTTATTGGACATCAAACATTCGGTAATTCTTACATATAGTATTAGAGAGGAACCCCGCTGCATTTTTCCATTAGTAGCAAGGGACGTTTTATATGCACCATCCCACAGACAGGATAATATATACCACAGCCTGTGATATACCGGTCGTGGTGCACTGGCTAGAACAAGAAATAGCACAATGGGCCCACCGATGAGGATCGATCCCAAACCGACCGCGCTTCAAGCGAGCAATTTGCCACTGGGCTACGTGCCGCCCCTTATTTCCCGATGAAGCTAGAACAGACGAAAATTCGAAAATAAACTGAAATAATTATGACTTTGAATTTGTTTATAAGGCATATTTTAAGGTTATATAGGAACGGTCATATACCGTTAGCTACAAATCGTTAATATAAAACACCATGTTGAAACGCGCCTTTAGCTCACAAAACGTTAAAATGTATTGATGGAGGCTCACATACCCACACTGTAAAACACAACCCCCTGTTGTTCTACACCTACCTGTCTATCTAATGATTCTTTTTTTAATTTTAAGATCAAATCGTAAAAGTCAAACAGAAAGTCATTATTCACTATCAAAAATACATTCGCACGCAAATAATCTGTTTTGGGATTTCCTCTCCCGCCATGCCCACCAGTCCTTTCTGTAAATAGAATAAGCAGACATATACAGTAAAGAAGTTTGCGAATTACCGGTTTCATCGGTTTTATTTTTATTTTCTTCTTGAGGAGATGGGATTCGTATCACTGAAAATGACGAGCTCGTGGATATTTGATAGGTTTCATAATATGAAATTATTTATCTTTTGCGTCACTCCTCCCAGCCACGAATTTAAAAAATAAATAAATAGGAGAAATATTTAATACATAAATAAATAAATTACCCCCCCCCTCCCCTACCAAAAAAAGAAAAGAAAAAAAAAGAGAGAAAAAAAAAAAAAAAAGAACAAAGAAAAAACAACAAAACAACAACAAGAACAACAAACAACCCCAAACAAATAAGCAATACAAATAATGAAATTTTTACATATAAATTTTAAAATAAATGATTCTAAGGGATCGATATATTTTGGGCTCATGTTAGGTTTTTTTTGAAGAAAACAGCCCACGTAGCTATTCTTTACAATGAAATGGAATATCTTATACATCATATATCTTGTATATCTTTGTCATAGTAATATATATATATATATATGTTTAATGAATAGTGCTCTTAAATTATGAATTGAGACCACCCGTTGGCAACATTTCTTTAAATTTAAAAAAAAAAAAAAAAGACGCGTTTATTATCTTGTACGCGCATTAAAACTACAAAGAATTCCAAATTACTTTAAAATTCCACATTTATGGGTAGTGGATGTGGGAAAAAAATTTCCTAGTAAGATATTTTTTAAAGTACTCTAACAGTGATGGGGAAAACATCGTTATATGTTTATTGTTTAAGTGAAACTGGTCGCCATGATTTGGAGTGTTAAAAACACATGGGTAAGCAGAAAAATAAACTCATAAAATAAAATAAACTTCAATATAAAATAAATAAATAAATAAATAACAACAACAACAAAATAAACCACGAAAATGTTTAATGAATAAATAGATAGATAGATAGATAGATAGATAGATAGATAGATAGATAGATAAGTAAATAAATAAACCACCATCAACATAAACCGTCTATAAGTTAATTAGTGCAGTAATGGTGAACTTAGAATAATAATAAGCAGACGGTAAAATAATTATATGAAGGCAACATTTAATGGTGTATGAAGGCGGTAAAGCGCTTGCATGATCGATCCCCGTCGGTGGCCCATTAGGCTATTTTTCGTTCCAGCTAGTGCCCCACAACTGGTGCAACGAAGGCCGTGATATGCATCCTACTATCCTGTCTGTCGGATGCTGCATATTAAATATCTCTTGCTGCAAAGCGGAAAGAGTACTCATTGCGTGATGGCAACGGGTTTCGTCTCTCATTATTTGTATGCTTTTTAACGATATGTTCGACACCATATAGCAGTAATTAAAATGTGTTGAGTGCGTCGTTAAATAAAACATTTCTCCAATTGTTTCCATTTCTTTTATTTTCTTTTTCCTCCGGAAGTATGCATTACACTATAACGATATACCACGACTGATATATCAAAGACCGTGGTATGTGCTATCCTGTCTGTGCGATGGTGCATATAAAAAATTCCTTGCTACTAATGGAAACATGTACCGGGTTTCATCTCTATGACTGTGTCAAAATGATCATATGTTTGACATCTAGTATCAATGTGCTCTAGTGGTGTCGTTAAACAAAACAAACTTTTTTTTGGTATGCAGTTAGCTCCCCTGTATACGCTTAAATTTCGCTTGGTGTTTTTGCATAAATCCATGTCTGAACGCTAATAATTAAGAATACGAATTAAATTCTTAGGCTTAGTGATAGGCAAGGAATTATTATTATTATTTAAAACTACATATAATTTTCATAAATATATGTGCCATGACCGTCAACTCCTGTTTGGGTGTGGTTTGTACGAGTGCGAAGATTGTCAAATACATACAAAACACCAGGCATTTTTGGAACTTATTTAGGAATTTTTGGCATATTACCATGGAAGTAACAGAAAAAGATTTTTTTTTTTTTTTTTTTTTTTTAAATCAGTCTTCTTTATAAATATGTCCTTGAGACTAAAAAAAGCTGCATTTCTTTATTAATAAAACATAGGCGAGCATTTATAATGCCAGAGGCTGGTATTTATAAATGTCAGCTGAGGATTCATAAAAGTAACTGGTCTTCTAGCCTTGGTAAACTAGACTCTTTATTCAACTAGAGTGTAAATAAAGCGAGACTCTAAAGGCGTCGTCACACGATACGAGTGTCTCGTACGAGAATAGCCGATTGCATAGCAACCGATAAAATCATAATGTTTTTTTTTTTTGTTTTTTTTTGTAGTCAACTATTCTCATTCGTGGCTATTCTTATAGAAGGCACACGCATTGTGTAGCGTCGTCTTAAGATGTCGCTAACAGTTACTGCTGTGCATCTGAGGTTTGTTATCTCGAATCGGCCGTAGAGTTCCGAATGGGTATTCCGAATAGGTATTCGTAGAACAGCTGAAGTATTCCGAATAAATCCGGACATGTACCAGTGACGTCAACAATACATGGACGTCACGACGTTGCATGGCAACTTAGCTTGACTACAGCATACTATACTAGACGGAAACAAGCTAAGGTCTCACTACACAAATCACTTCCGGGTGACAGTTCATTGATCACGGTCCACTATAGTTCCTAATTGGGACACATGTTATGGGTCACATATTCACTTCTAGCAAATGGTGAAGAATTAAAACAATATGTATGTTTAATGGTAAGCCTTCTGGCTGTATTGTGCCCATGTTATTTTGTAATATTGTGCATCGACCTTTTGGGACATGGGTATATAGCGCAAGTGACAGCCGGGGTGAATCGGTTAATGAACCACCTATTCGGACCGGTACTACAGCCAGATGCGGTCATATAGCAAAAAACTGAGACGGAAATGTTCTCAATTTTGGGGTGAAAATAAATGCTTATATAATGTATGTTTGCAATGGTGTATGTTGTTAGTGCCAACGAGAACCCGTTCTATGGGCAATCTTCGCTTGAAGTTGGGCAGTTTAACATGGGTTTCAATGGCAGATGGCATCTGTGTAGTGAGACCTAACAATAAGACGGGGGACCGTGCTGATGGAACTGTTAAAATCTGGACTTAAGCTTTCACAAAAGCCGGGGACTTTAAATAACGTCATGGTGGCTACATGCATGAAACTTCTGAACTTGAAACCCTGGTCACAACTAGCCACTGGTCTTTCGAAGTTTTTCTGTTAATAATCGCCCAGCAAGGTAAGAACCATTTTTCATTCCTGTTTATTCATTTCGTGCATAATTATATATCCAGTTAATTTTGAAGCACATTGCCCTGGATGCACATCTCATTTGAAATAAGAACCATTTTTATTCCTATTTATTTCATTTCGTGCATTATTTCATGTTCAGTTCATTTCAAACACGCTTCCTCAGACACACATCCCAGCTACCTGAACCCCGTTTTACGAAACGATCTTAGCGATAAGATCACCTTAAGTGCATACGGTCGTTATGCACATACGGTGATCTTAGCACTAAGACTGCTTCATAAAACGGAACCCTGGTCTGCGTTCAACCAGACCGAACGAAAAAACGCCCGCTAGAATGGTGTAGGCGCCTCACATTAAACCAAATGGCTACGTCGGGAACCAATCAAATAGTTCGCGAACGTTAGCGAAACGTTTGATGGCTTAACTTAGGGATGGACTAATACATAATATCTGTCTATCTCTGTCTGCCTCTATCTCTGTTTCTACCGGCCTCGGTGGCGTCGTGGTAGGCCATCGGTCTACAGGCTGGTAGGTACTGGGTTCGGATCCCAGTCGAGGCATGGGATTTTTAAATCCAGATACTGACTCCAAACCCTGAGTGAGTGCTCCGCAAGGCTCAATGGGTAGGTGTAAACCATTTGCACCGACCAGTGATCCATAACTGGTTCAACAAAGGCCATGGTTTGTGCTATCCTAAGCGCAAATAAAAGATCCCTTGCTGCTAATCGGAAAGAGTAGCCCATGTAGTGGCGACAGCATGTTTCCTCTCAAAATCTGTGTGGTACTTAACCATATGTCTGACGCCAATATAACCGTAAATAAAATGTGTTGAGTGCGTCGTTAAATAAAACATTTCTTTCTTTCTATCTCTGTTTCTCTGTCTCTCCCTCTCTCTTTCTCCCTCCCTCTCTGTGTGTGTCTCTCTGTTTTCTCTCTCTGTCTGTCTTTCTATCTTTCTGTAATGTCTGTCTGTCTGTCTCTCTCTCTGTCTGTCTGTCTCTGTCTGTCTCTCTCTCTCCTTCTCTGTCTGTCTCTCTCTCTCCTTCTCTGTCTGTCTGTCTGTCTGTCTGTCTGTCTCTCTCTCTCTCTCTCTCTCTCTCTCTCTCTCTCTCTCTCTCTCTCTCTCTCTCTCTCTCTCTCTCTCTCTCTCTCTCTCTCTCTTTGTGTGTGTCTGTGTGTCTGTGTGTGTGTGTGTGTGTGTGTGTGTGTGTGTGACTGTGTGTTTATGAGTGCGTTTATGTGATCGGGTGTGCGCGTGTGTTCGTGTATATGAATGCACGTGTTGTAAGCTATGCACTTTTATCACAACAACGTGATAATAAATTAGGCGCGTGTGCAGTGAGGTGGGGTTGGGGTGTTGTAACTGGCGAGCGAAGTTTACAGAGATGGTAGAGTCATGCTCTCTCCGAAACTATATTTATAAAAAGAGAAAACTAAAAATACTTGAGCCGGGGGGAGGGGGGAGAGGATCCGTCCCCGAATCCCCCACCCTGCACACGCGCTCGTTCATGTATAGGCCAGACAGATATATCCGTATATTAATACGTCGCATGCTGACAAAGCAAAACGTGTATCGCTATGTGCAGTTTATTGAGTTGACTTACAAATTTATGTTGTGTGCACAACTGGTATTTAACGGTGTTGGTTACAACCAGACTGACAACTGCGTTACAGCCAGGTAGGCCTACTACACAGGGGCGGATACGAGAATCTGAATACGGGGTGGGATCAAAGTCGTCGGTGCGCTCATGATTGGATGAAAGCCCGTGTACTCTTCCGTTTGAAGGGGCGGGACGTAGCCTAGTAGAAAAGTGCTCGGCTGATACATGGTCGGTTTGGGATCGATCCCCGTTAGTGGGCCCATTGGGATATTTCTCGTAACTGCCAGTGCAATACGACTGGTATATCAAAAGCCATGGTATGTGATATCCTGTCTGTGGGGTGGTACATATAAAAGATCCCTTGCTACTAATGGAAAAATGTAATGGGTTTCCTCTCTAAGACTATATGTAAAAGTTACCAAATGTTTGACATCCAATAGCTGAAGATTAATAAATCAATGCACTCTAGTAGGTTCGTTGAACAAAATAAACTTTAACATTCAAGATTTCGATGCAGCAAATTGTACCAACACCCCCCCCCCCCCAAAAAAAAAAAAGAGAAAAAAAAAAGAGTTGTCTTTAGATCTATCTGTGGTAGGCGGACATAATTGAAAAAATTAGATGGTTTCCTCTCTGAGACTATATGTCGGATTTATCAAATGTTTGACATCAAATAGCTGATGATTAATAAATCAATGTGCTCCAGTGGTGCCGTTAACAAAGCAAACTTTAAGTTTTTTTCCATTCAAGAGCTCTATAATGAAAATGTAAAATGTCTGCCTATCACCAAGTAGGAAAAGATTCCCGCGCTATAAAATATAATAAACCTATGTTGGACGTAAAATATCGTGCCCACTTAGTTGTTGGCAGAAATTCCTCATTTTCATTATAGAGTTGTCTCTGGCTGTAGAAAACGATTATAACTGTCTAGATGTCCGTCTAGCTCTTCAACGTTCGAGGATCGACCCTTCTCCTGCTCATGGGATTTAAAAAACAAAATATATTTTCTGGAGGATCACGACTCGACCCCCCCTCCCCCCACCCACTCCCCGACTCTTCGCTCGCCACAATCTTCTATAAATTCCTGTACAAGCGCTCGAGTATTTGGGTGAGTATTTGGGTGAGTATTTGGGCAAGACTGAATGTAAAACGCGCGTAAAGCACCCCGTAGTCCGAAGGGACGTAGAAAGTGTGGTTCTTTCTACGTCCGAATATTGTTACATACCATATATATAGCTGGTATTCAAAACTTGTGGCACCATGTTTCAACCGTTTCTCAAACGAAATAGTGCAACAAATGGACACAGAAACCAAAAATGTATAACCTATCGTACTCACTAAATCCCGATTGTAGTACTTGCATCATTATTAACAAAATAAATCTTCCAACAACAACAATGATAATAATTAAAAATTTCCCGCCCTTTTAAATTTGCTAAATAGATGGAAGCAACTCGCCCTTGACTTAATGTGCGCCTTATACTAAGCACCCCACCCCCTTCCCCCAGCTCACGCCCCTGCCTTCGTGAAGATGTTTTTCTTTTCTTTTTTTTTATAGTCCAAGGCGCACCCCCTAAAACCCACACATTTTCTACGTCCAATTCGAATTACTTGTTTCAATGACCCAGAAAGACAAAAAAAAGAAAAAAAAAAAAAAAAAAAAAAAAAAAAAAAAAGTAATAATCTAACAATAACCAAGCAGGTGTACGTTACTGTACGGTGCACCTAGTATTGCGACTCTCATAATACACACACACATACTTGAGTGTATACTACAACCACGCTGCTTTAATGAAAAAAAAAGAAAGAAAGAAGTAATAATCTTAACCATAACCAAACAGGTGTACGTTACTGTACGGTGCACCTAGTATTGCGACTCTCATAATACACACACACATACTTGAGTGTATACTACAACCACGCTGCTTTAATGAAAAAAAAAGAAAGAAAGAAGTAATAATCTTAACCATAACCAAACAGATGTACGTTACTGTACGGTGTACCTATTATTGCGACACGCTTGTAATGCACACAGACTTGGGTGTATACTACAACCACGCTGCTTGAAACACATAAGGTCAAGTACTTAGGGACCCGTTTTGACTGCTGTCATTTTATTGTCGTCTGCGGGTCAGGGAAACTCCGTCGGCTATAAATAAACCAATTTTCAAGTTTATTTATGTGAGTGGCAAACACTCGGCTGAGCCTCGTTGTCAAGCTGACGTCTGCGTTTCTCTGTTCGGGCAGTCTCGGAACGGGACAATCCCGTCTCAGAAGTTCTGAGTTCACCGCGCGAAGCATCGATCGCTCTTGCTCCGCCGCGCACGTCCTCTCTCTCGTGCGATGTTAGTTATGTAGAGCCCGCCTTATTCTTCAGAGCACCCGTGTAGAGTGACGAGAGAAGAAGAAAACATTCGTCGACTTTTAGCGTCGGCGAAAGAGAGAGAGAGAGGGAGAGAAAGAGAATAAAGAAGAAGAAGAAAAAAAGTATTCCACTTAACATGGTTTACTTGTGTAATAATTGTGAAAGCAGAAAGGTGTGACGAAGAGAAGTAAACCAGTCTTTTGATATTTATCTATCGGAGGATCTATACCTGGCGAAAATCTTATCCTTTTTTTCTTTTCTTTTAAAAAAAAAAAAAAACTAGAACTTCTAACCATTTTCAAAAATTGTGCAACTCAGGAAGAAGCGAGCAGGATTTCTCTACAGCAGACGTGTACGGATTAACTCTTCCTAAAGGATTAATTATGTGTGGATTAACTGGATTGTAAAAACTCCGGGTGTTGTGGCCTATCTGTTTAAAGAGGCGATAATGAAGGAATCAAGTGTTGTGTCTGTGATATTGTCCGTGGTGTGTTGGGTTGCTGTCTACGGACAGCCCCAAATTGTGAACTTAGGATACCAACTGAACACTGGGATGTAAGTAAATATACGAAAACTTTAAAGGCACTGTCCCGAGTTTGCCGCCATTGTAAAATGTTGCCGCGTACTAGATCCTTCATAGCGATTGTAATTACATATTAAAACTATTTTGGTGCTTAAAATATAAATAGCTTAATATAAAATGTCTCTCTGATCGTCTCAAAGTTAAAACTTAAAGTTTGTTTTGTTTAACGACACCACTGAAGCACATTGATTAATTAATCATCGGTTATTGGATGTCAAACATTTGGTCGCTTTGACATATAGTCAGAGGAAATCCGAGGTACATTTTTCAATTAGTAGCAAGGGCTCTTTTATATGCAGCATCACACAGACAGAATAGCATATACCACGGTATTTGATATACCAGTCGTGGTGCACTGGCTGGAACGAGAAATAACGCAATAGGTCCATGTTAACGATTGTAATTATATATTAAAAATATTTGTGTACATAAAATGTTAAATGTATTTCTGATCGTCCTAGTGTTTGTACTAGATCAAACTTCATTCCTAATATATGTTTTTCATATGTGCGACTGGTATATCAAATGCCGTGCGTTGTGCATTCTTGTCTATGGAATGGTACATATAAAAGATCCCTTGCTACTAATGGAAAAAATATAGCGAGTTTCCTCTCTAAGACTATTCGTCAAAATTACCAAATGTTTGACATGCAACAGCCAATGATTAATAAAGCAATGTGGTCCAGTGGTTTGACTGAACAAAACAAACTTTAAAACTTTCACTACAAACATTGTAAAAGAACATTGCATAAGTGATAGTATTCGTTAAAAAGGCCGCATAAGCAGGCGCGTAAACAGGAATTTATGCGGGGGAGTGTCGGTGTCTAGACTATGGCGGACGACGTTTATTGGGCGAAGGGAGGGGGGGGGGGGTGGGGTGTCGAGTCATGCTCACCGAAAAATATATAGAAAAAGAGAGAGAAAAATTGCTTGAGCGGGGTGTGGATGGGGGGGGGGGGGGTCGACCCCCATACTAAGCCTCCCTGCACACGCGCGTGATTTTATTCGGAAACACATCACAGTTAGCAGCAAACTCAGTACGGTCTCTTTAAAGACAAGTTTAAAATTTTGCTGAAACTAACAGACGAACATAAAATGTTACTTTCGGCAAACTAACGTAGCGCGTGCCTTTTTACGATTTGCTGCGAAAATAAGCGACTACATTTAGGTCGTCATGGACACATGGAAATTGCAACCAGTTGCAATAACGTACTGTTTTTGTTAAAACTTCCTTGCCTATTTAACTAGTCAAGCAGTACATATCCTAAAATAACTCTCTGTCTGTCTGACTCTCTCCCTCTCTCTCTCTCCTTCTTCCTCCATCTCTCTCTCTCTCTCTCTCTCTCTCTCTCTCTCTCTCTCTCTCTCTCTCTCTCTCTCTCTCTCTCTCTCTCACCTTCTTCCTCCCTCCCCCCTCTCTCTCTCCCTCCCCCCTCTCTCTCCTCTCTCTCTCTCTCTCTCTCTCTCTCTCTCTCTCTCTCTCTCTCTCTCTCTCTCTCTCTCTCTCTCTCTCTCTCTCTCTCTGTATATATGAATGAGTGTGCGGATGTTATCCCACGGTAAGCTTAAAAAATGAGCACATTCTAACTAAACTAAAGAAAACAATGCAGGACTTCATTTCGGAAATTTATCTTGACACCCAAAGCTCTGACAAACTTACATTTTTATTTAGTTGAACTTCAAAATCATAAAATAAGATTACTATTGAAATAAATCCAATAAAAATACCCAATGCATTTATTTCATTAAGACACCAATTATTTTTTTCCGTCAAAACGGAGAATAAAAAAAACTAATGCTATCGAATATTGGACTCTAGATATCGGACACAAACGATAAAAAACCCAAACCTAATGCTATCGAATATTGGACTCTAGATATCTAACACAAACGAAAAAAAAAACTAATGCTATCGAATATTGGACTCTAGATATCGGACACAAACGATAAAAAAAACTAATGCTATCGAATATTGGACTCTAAATATCGGACACAAACGATAAAAATCGTGTTTCTTGTAATTTTCTAAATAAACCCCGCCCCCCCCCCCCCCCCCCCCCCCCCCCCCCCCATTACCCCACACCCGCTAGGCACGGCCCTGCTAGATTCAACATAACGTACCTTTATTATCGCCCGTATTATGTTTTTTGTTGAGTAACTTCAGACTCCCACCGCACAAACCCTAATCCTAAACATACTTGGAATGTGCACCTACAAACTCCATCCTGATCGCCAGTTAACCTTTTAAACCAACCATGCAATACGAAATCCATTGCAGCATCTGCGGGCAACATTCAAAAAACGTGTTTCAACTCCCAGCATTCAGGTACACATAAATATCATTTAGGTGCACGCTTAGAAAATGTCGTGGGAATATCTTTTGTATTCAAAGCACGCTGAAAGAAACCATTTTGAAACACCCCCGAAGGAGTGTTTTCCTTTAGGTGTTGCTTTAATAGCACATAGTCATTTTGAGAAAAATGCGATCCCTGTGGGACGGACTATAGTAGTGTCGTTGAACAAAAACATTATCTATGATAAATATGTCTTTATATATATGCACATGCACCTTGCAGTTTAATTTATGAGATGAAATAAATAACACTAGTCTATTTTGGTGCAACCCACTCTTTGCTGAATCAGCATACATTCTTAGTCCGTTCGGTTCGTTTCATTTCTGTTGTTAATTATACCCAATTAGTATTATTACAACTGAAGCTCGCTGTTCTAAATGCACACACCAACTATTTGGGCAGTAAATAATGTGTACTCTTTTTGTTTTAATACACATAATTAGGCTGTGATTCCGTTTCTTTTTGTTTATTGTCATATTATACAGATAATTTCTGTTCATATGTTCATAAACCAAATAAAAAACCCAGATGGTCCCTTCAAACTTTGGCAATAGTGTTTATTCACTGGACCTTTTTTTTTTATAAAAAAATAAAATAAATTAAATGAACCCCCTCCCACAAAAAGTAAAAACCTCCAATTACCCCCACACACCCCCCCCCAAAAAAAACCCACCCCCCCCAAAAAAAAAAAAGAAGAAAGAAAACTAATCCCAAAATCCCCCAAAACCCCAACAAAACCCAACAAAAACAACCCAAACAACAACAAAATACCAACCTCAAAACCCCCCACAAAACATCCCAAACAAACCCAGATCTAAAACCCCCCACAAATAAATGTAATCGATGAAGCCCACGAACCTACGTCAAACAATATCTCAGCTACGACAATTACTGTCGGTGTCGCAGTTAAATTCGAGCCCTGTCTTAGTCATATGCGTGACTTTTGTCCTTGACTGTATTTTCCAGGCGCTCATATTAATATTAATTACACTCGTCCTAGAAGCAAGCGAAACATTTTATAAGATCGTTGTACTCATAGAATGTGCATTAAATTGAAAGTAGGTCAGTAGGCTACTTACGACATTTTTTGTTGTTGCCATTTATCAAACTGGTTAGGCTCGTTTTCGGTTTTGTTGTAAAAGGGACATTCCTGAGTTTACCTCCATTGTAACATGTTTACGACTAACACTTCCTTTTTAATGACTAAAATTGTATATTAAATTCATTTTTGTTTGTTTAGAATATCAGTAGTTGTATAATTATACACGGTATTTCTTGTCGTTAGTTGTGATCCTGACGTTTGTAGTAACCCAAACCGGATTTTACCTTCCAAATAATGTACGAAAAAATATGTAAAATGAGCAGGAAGAAAGGAAGGAAATGTTTTATTTTACGGTTATATAGCGTCGGACATATGGTTAAAGACAATACATATATATAATGAGAGAGGAAACCCGCTGTCTCCACTTCATGGGCTACTCTTTTCGATTAGCAGCAAATGATATTTTATATGCACCATCCCACAGACAGGATGGCACATACCAGTCGTGGTGCACTGGCTGGAACGAGAAATAGCCCAATGGCGCCACCGACTGGGATCGATCCCAGACCGACCGCGCATCAAGCGATCGCTTTTACCACTGAGCTACTTCCCGCCCCCGTAAAATGAACAGTGACTGCACACGGCCACTAAGACACTGCATATACGAACACTGGTATTCTAAACAAGAAACTATATTTAATATGTAAGTTTAAGACTCTGTTAGTTGCCCCTGCGTGTGCTGTAACCTCACCGTGGTGCAGGGGTGTAACATTCTCTTTGAGAATGGCCAATACAGCACAAAATTGAAGTTTTGAGTAGAATTCAGTATCCGTAAAATTCTGTGATATTTGTATTTTTGCAGTTCTTTACACTGTTTTTGTTTAAGTCTTGAATTTTTATATTGATGTTGATCATCACTTTATTTATTTGCATTACCATAGTTTGACACCCAATAGCCGATGTAATTTTCGTGCTGGGGTGTCGTTAAACATTCATTCATTCATTCATTCATTCTGTTAGTTGCAAACATCTTTTGCTAGCATCCGACTATCAACTGCCAGCAGAAAGTTGGCCAACTCTACGGCAATCTAATTAAAATTAGCTCCACTATTACATGTGGATCTAAAGACAGCCAGTTGGAGCTCATGTCCACCAATCAAAACCTTACTTGCACAATCCTGCCAATGATTTAAAAATAATTTGAAAACATTCCGAATTATCCTGAGGATATACGACATGTTTCGTGTGAATTACGAATGCCTTAAAACATGTTTTATTTTATAAAATAAATAATTTGTAATGTAAAACTGAAGACTGATTAGTTTTTTGTTTTTTTTATAAATAAATAAATAATTTTTAATGTAAAATTGAAGACTGATAACCCACCCCGTACGTATTGGTATGGTTCGCTGTACTGCGGCCACTAAAATAGACTCGCCCGATATTTTTAGAATTTGTATGCTCCCAAATAACGTTATAAAAGGCGAAGTGTGATTGTCAATATTTAAATTATTATTTACAGACGAAATGTTACCTGGACATTGGGGACTACGCAGTGTTGTTAGTTTTAAATCACTGGCAGGATTCTGCAAGTAAGGTTTTGATTGGTGGACATGAGCTCCAACTGGCTGTCTTTAGATCCACATGTAATAGTGGAGCTAATTTTAATTAGACTGACTCTACGGTTGCGTTGTAATCTCCCGACTTACGACGGGTTCGCTCAGATAACAACTAATGGGTTTTCGACGAAAATCGAGTTGTAAGAGCGCTCAGACTAGCAACAAGACAGTCGTTGAAGGTGCGACAGCTGAAAGTTGGCCACCTTGGTGCTGATAGTTGGTAGTCTGACACTAGCATCACAAAGGCTGCAAAGTCAAGATAGTCCCTTTTAACAATCGAACACAATTCGTGGTTCATACTAGCCTAGTATTCGGTTTCTTTAAAAGTTGAAACTTTGAAACTTTCTTACTGTATACACTCATGCTTTTGAGGAATTATTGTATAACAACTCACATTTTAACCTTTATTTATGTAGAATAGGACAAAAAAATAAATAAAAGAAGAAGAAAAGATTTTCGTCCTCGAGTGATTTTTTTTTTGGGGGGGGGGGGGGGCAGGCCTATCCGGACCCCCAGTTCCTACGGGCCCGCCGGTACATATCGTGTCACAGGTAATTATTTATCATTTTAATAATCACTTAACAATGGAACCACATCACTTATGTAACTTCCCAACAAAAAATCCCCCCCCAAAAAAAACCATATAAAAAAAATATAATAATAAAAAAATAAAAATAATAAAAAATAACAAAAAAATAACAGCAAGACAAAAAATACTAAAATACAATAAAGTAAAAAAAAAAGAGGCGAAAACCATCACGTCCGGAGATATAAGCAATCCGGAAGTACGGGTATTCGTAATATCATATTCTCCTGTTACACAGTACGGTGTCTGTTTTAATAATCATCTCGCCAGTCGCAGATGGGTGAGATCCGGTATCGGCGTTCATATGCCTAATGGCTATTCGTGCGTTGGCGGCACGTCTGCATGTAACGTCTTGAATTGCAAGGCAAACAACACTGCGTGTAATGTATCAAAACACTTCTTCTGTTAAGAACATATCTGTGAATGAATGAACCGACGCGTCTGTATTGCTGATTCGACAAAAAATTAAAAATAAAAGGAAAAAAATATAAAGAAAAAAGAAAAAAAGAATAGAAAAAAGAAAAGAATGAGTTACAAGTACGTGGAAGAATGTTTGTAAGTTCAGTGTCTCCTGTTATCGCTGTCGTTATTTATCGATGGCTAGCAGCTAGAACGTGTTATGTCTAAAGTCATTTTAAAAAGAATAGAAAAAAGAAAAAAAGACAGGTTTTAACGTTTAATAATGATAAAAATCAGAAAAGAAAAGAAACGACCCCCCCCCCCCCAAAAAAAAAAAAAAAAAAAAAAAAAATGAAAAGCGCAGCAAATAAACCCCAACCAAACACCGCCCAACCCCCCAAAACACCAAAAAACAGCAACAGCAACAACAACAACAACTAAAACAACAACAAACAAAAGCAACTAGAAAACAACAAAAAAGCAAATAAAAAACCAAAACAAAACAAATAATAACAACACATTAAAACCCCCCAGTAATATGAAGCCTCGTTCCCCGTGACAATGTATGCACTGTCGGGTGAAATGTCCTCACGCCGCCTTGTTCCACACACACACGTTCTGATATCCTTGTCTACAGGTTTCAATTTGGTTTACGTCATGTGATTAGATCATTACTAGTTTTGCTGTATTACTAGCATCCTTGAGACCAACGCCAGTAAAACTGTCGCACATTTATCTGACTTTGGCCGGGATTTGGCTAGTCGGTTAAGTGCTCGCCTAAGGTGCTCGCGTCGCCTGATCGACTTAGGCCTACCTCGGTGGATCCATTCAACTGATTTTTTTCTCTCGTTCCAACCAGTGCACCACAACTGGTCAAAGGCCGTGGTATGTGCTTCCATGTCTGTGGGAAAGCGCATATAAAAGATCCCTTGCTGGTAATGGAAAAATGGAGCGGGTTTCTTTTGATGACAACGTGTCAGAATTACCGAATATTTGACATCCAATAGCCGATGATTAATTAATCAATGTGCTCTAGTGGTATTGTTAAACAAAACAAACTTCTTGTCCATATGAGCAATGCATATATTAAAGTCGCAAACCCTAGTTTTAACCCGTACAAATGGACACTTAATTTTGATTAATCTATAAACCTGTGACACATTTACATTTGGGCAGTAAATAATCTAAAGTTACAATAAGTTTGCTTGTTTTAACGACACCACTAGAGCACATTGATTCATTAATCATCGGCTATTGAATGTCAAACATTTAGTAAGTTGACATATAGTCATAGAGAGGAAACCCGCTACATTTTATATGCACTATCCCACAGACAGGATAGAACATGCCACAGCCTTTGATATACCAGTCGTGTGGTGCACTGACTGGAACAAGACGGGAATCGATCCCAAACCGACCGCGCATCAAGCGAGCGCTTTACCACTAGGCTACTTCCCGCCCCTTGATGGTATCAGAAACACCAGGATCACTCTAAACAATAAAAAAGTAATATCTGATTTCAATTAAAAAAACAACAACAAACGACTCTAACAATATAAAAAATACGCTGTATTAAAAACAACAACTAGGGTCTGTCTCTTTAAAACGCGGGGATGGACGTAGCCCAGTGGGAAAGCGCTCGCTCGATGCGCGGTCGGTCTGGGATCGATCCCCGTCAGTAGGCTATATATCGCTCCATCAAGTGCACCACAACTGGTACATCAAAGGCCGTGGTATGTGCTATCCTGTCTGTGGGATGGTGTATATAAAAGATCCCTTGCTGCTAATCGAAAAGAGTAGCCCATGAAGTGGCGACAGCGGGTTTTCTCTCTCAATATATATGTGGTCCTTAACCATATGTCTGACGCCATATAACCGTAAATAAAATGTGTTGAGTACGTCGTTAAATAAAACATTTCCTTCTTCCTTCCTTTAAAACGCATCTGCTTATCTATTTTTAATATATAGCATTTAAATTCAACAGAGCTTAAAGCACATATTTACATGCATACCCAGTTATATGTCAAGTGGTGTGAGAAAACCGTCTAAATTTAGACTGGTGTTTCTTTGTCACGTTACGCTAGAGAAACCACCTTGGTGAGTTTCGGTATTCCTGGGCACGTAACCATGTAACCAGTTAATTTCATTTGTGTGTGACATGTGATTAATCCAATTAAAGCGTAGCCCGATGACGTGTTCCATAACAATAACAGGCGTAACGTAAACATGTTTACTCATAAATTTACATATTTATTTTTATTTTTCTAATTGTCCAGAATTCCGCTTACTTGTAAGGGTATTATTTAGTTAGGATTTCCTATCAGTCAAAATTATATGAAATATGCATTTTTGTAAAATAGATCTTTATAGTTTGCCATACGCAAACCATTGTCCATAAATATTTATTTTAAAGGAGCACAGTCGATATAAAACCTATTCTTCAACTCCCAGAACAGTTTGTTTTTAGTTCAACGACACCACTAGAACACATTGATTAATTAATCATCGGCTACTGGATGTCAAACATTTGGTAATTCTGACACGTAGTCATCAGATGAAACCCGCTACATTTTTCCTAATGCAGCAAGGGATCTTTTATATACACTTTCAAACACACACACACACACACACACACACACACACACACACACACACACACACACACACACACACACACACACACACACACACACACACACAGAGGAAGTCCATACCACGGCCGTTGACCAGTTGTGGTGCACTTGTTGGGACGAGAAAATCCCCCCTCCCCAGTTGAATGGATCCACAGAGGTGGTTCGACTCTGCGATACAAGCAACTCAAACGAGCACTCAACCGACTGAGCTAAATCCCGCCACCCCCCCCCCCCCCAGGACAAATCTACCCCCACCCCGAAAAACCCAACACCCACAAACTCAAAAAACAACCCAATAACCCAAAGTCTGCAAATAAACAAAAACACCTATCCAGCATACATAAACAAATTACAGAAACAAACCTAACGTAGCATTTTTTTTCCAGCCAGACACTATACTCCACAGCTAGTGTAACAAAATCCGTGGTATGTACTGTCCTTTTTGTGGAATGGTGTATATGTACTAATCGAAAAGAGTGGCCAGTGGAGTGGTGGCAGCGGGTTTCCTCTCTAATTATGTGGGGGCCTTAACCGTAATTAGAATGTGTCTTTAAATAAAACCTTCCTTCCTTCCTTTTTTCTTTTCTTCATTTTCTTTCATTCTTTTCTTTTTTCTTTCTTTATTAGGGGCGGAATGTAGCCCAGTGGTAAAGCGCTCGTTTGATGCGCGGTCGGTTTGGGATCGATTCCCGTCAGTGGGCCCATCGGGCTATTTCTCGTTCCAGCCAGTGCACCACGACTGGTATATCAAAGGCCGTGGTATGTGCTATCCTGTCTGTGGAATGGTGCATATAAAAGATCCCTACCTACTAATGGAAAATGTAGCGGGTTTCCTCTCTATATGTCAAAATTACCAAATGTTTGACATTCAATAGCCGATGATTAATAATCAATGTGGTGCCGTTAAACAAAACAGATGTTATCAACTTTCTTTCTTTCTTTCTTTCTTTCTTTCTTTCTTTCTTTCTTTCTTTCTTTCTTTTATCTTTCTTTTTAATACTGGATAAACGGCCATGCATGTGTAAAGGCTCATATAAACTCATATAAACTGGATCCGGTGCGTGCGTACGATCCGGATTTAAAAAAAAGAAATTCAAAAATAAAATAAAATCATGTTTTAATGAGAGCTCTAGAGACTGGATGCGTGCGATGAAATAATTATATTATTATGGTGTATATTTCAATTTTTTTTGTACTTAAATCCAAGTAAAGTTAAAGCTCGCCGTCCTGGGCACACACACAGCACACACGCGCACACACACACACACGCAAACGCGCGCACACACACACACACACGCAAACGCGCGCACACACACATATGCGCGCGCACACGCACACGCGCACGCACACACACACAGACACACACACACAGACACACACACACACACACACACACACACACACACACACACACACACACACACACACACACACACCTCAGATATCTCAAGTGTCTATCCAGGACAAGGATTTGTAGTGGCCGTACTCCTTTGAGCCGTTTAAAACTCGCTGTGTGGGGGAGTCGGTACCGGGGCGAGAACACAGTACCTACCAGCCTTAAGGCAGATTAATAAGACAATACACTGCCGAGCTCGCTCAAATGTCAACAGAGACCTTGAATTCTTCTTATTATTATTGTTGGTTTTTAGAAAAAAATTATTTCTCTAATACTGGATGATAACACCTCTTTAACGTAATTACGCGTTCTTAAATCTCACCTGCCAGAACGGAGCTCCAGTCACTTAGCCAAATACCGTACCTTGTTTATTTGAAGTATATGTTTTTATTTACTGCTTATGCAAGCGTCTAATTGGTTTTATGTGGTGATCTTGTGGTTTCGTCATTACGTATCTTCATCACGTTTACCGGCCTCGGTGGCGCAGTGGTTAAGCCATCGGACTACAGGCTGGTAGGTACAGGGTTCGCAGCCCGGTACCGGCTCCAACCCAGAGCGAGTTCTTAAGGGCTCAACGGGTAGGTGTAAGGCCCCCCCCCCCTCTTCTCTCTCACTAATCACTAACAAACTAACAACTAACCCACTGTCCTGGACGAAAATAAGTTGAAATCAGCTTAAGATTTAGGTCGATTAGTACAGAGTTAAAAATAAATAAATGAGAGGATAGGAAAGGAATGTGTGTCTACTCCAGTGTGAAAACACAACCAAGCTAAAGAACACCAAACAACAATATATAGCTTTTTATGTTTGTTTTTTTCATTCATTCATTCATTCATTCATTCATTCATTCATTCATTCTCATTCATTCACTCACTCACTCATTCATTCTCAGAATGACCAAATGTTTGACATCCAATAGCCGATGGTTAATTAATGAATGTGCTCTACTAGAGCTCTCACTAGACTAGTGGTGTCGTTAAACAAAACAAAATTTAACTCACTCATTCATTCATTCATTCATTCATTCATTCATTCATTCATTCATTCACTCATTCATTCTCAGAATGACCAAATGTTTGACATCCAATAGCCGATGTTTAATTAATGAATGTGCTCTACTAGAGCTCTCACTAGACTAGTGGTGTCGTTAAACAAAACAAAATTTTAACTCACTCATTCATTCATTCATTCATTCATTCATTCACTCATTCATTCTCAGAATGACCAAATGTTTGACATCCAATAGCCGATGGTTAATTAATGAATGTGCTCTACTAGAGCTCTCACTAGACTAGTGGTGTCGTTAAACAAAACAAAATTTAACTCATTCATTCATTCATTCATTCATTCATTTACTCATTCATTCTCAGAATGACCAAATGTTTGACATCCAATAGCCGATGGTTAATTAATGAATGTGCTCTACTAGAGCTCTCACTAGACTAGTGGTGTCGTTAAACAAAACAAAATTTAACTCACTCATTCATTCATTCATTCATTCATTCATTCATTCATTCATTCATTCATTCACTCATTCATTCTCAGAATGACCAAATGTTTGACATCCAATAGCCGATGGTTAATGAATCAATGTGCTCTACTAGAGCTCTCACTAGACTAGTGGTGTCGTTAAACAAAACAAAATTTAACTCACTCATTCATTCATTCATTCATCATTCATTCATTCACTCATTCATTCTCAGAATGACCAAATGTTTGACATCCAATAGCCGATGGTTAATGAATCAATGTGTTCTACTAGAGCTCTCACTAGACTAGTGGTGTCGTTAAACAAAACAAAATTTAACTCATTCATTCATTCATTTTAACTTATTTCCATGCTTATATCCAATTAAGGTTTAAGCACGCTATCCTGGGTACACACCTCAGCTATCTGGGCTGTCTGTTCAGGGCAGTGGGTTAGTGGTTAACTGTTAGTGATTAATGAAATTTAAAGTTTGTTTTCTTTAACGACACCACTAGAGCGCATTGATTTATTAATCATCGGCTATTGGATGTCAAACATTTGGTCATTGATGAAGCTGTATATCGTATAAAGTTAAAGTTTGTTTTGTTTAGCGACACCACTAGAGCGCATTGATTTATTAATCATCGGCTATTGGATGTCAAACATTTGGTCATTGATGAAGCTGTACATCGTATAAAGTTAAAGTTTGTTTCGTTTAGCGAAAACACTAGAGCGCATTGATTTATTAATTATCGGCTATTGGATGTCAAACATTTGGTCATTGATGAAGCTGTACATCGTATAAAGTTAAAGTTTGTTTCGTTTAGCGACACCACTGGAGCGCATTGATTTATTAATCATCGGCTATTGGATGTCAAACATTTGGTAATTTTTGACTCGTGGTCAGACAGGTAACTCGCTACATTTTTCATTAGCAGCAAGGGATCTTTTATATGCACTTTCCCACAGACAGGACAGCACAGCACATACCACGGCCTTTGATACATCAGTCATGGTTGGGACGGCATTAGTAGTGGCTTTACAACTACCCATTGGGTAATTAAAACTCGCTACGGGTGGAAGCCCCCTGATAAAGTTAGCATCAGGAAACAAATTATTAAAATACAGCTGGTTAAACCACTAGTAGCTTGATACCTACCTGGCGATATTACCGGGCTTGATGCACGGTCGGGTTGGGATCGAACCCCATCGTTGGGCTCATTGGACTATTTCTCGTCCCAGCCAATGCACCACGACTGGTGTACCAAATACCATTGTTTGTGGCATCCTGTCTGTGAGCTGGTGCATATAAAAGACCCCTTGCTACTAATGGAAAAATGTAGCGGTTTTACTTTCTAAGACTATATGTCAAAATTACCAAATGTTTGACACCCAAAAGCCAATGATTAATGAAATCAATATGCTCTAGTGGTGTTATTAAACAAAAAACAAAACTCCAAACTAAATCAGTGTGTTACTAGCACAATAATATAACCACGTCAGTTTGTATATGGCTACCGAGGGTTCTGGTTTTACGAGTCGGGTATTTGTTTTTACGAGTCGGGTAGTTGTTTTTATGAGTTTGGTTGTTTGAGAAACACGAACGCTAATGTTTTATAGCAGCTTGAGTTCTATTTTAGACAGTGCAGACTGATACATTAAACATGATATTTCTGTAGGCTGTGTGTAAGTAACAGTGAGGTAAAGACGACAAGATATCGTATATTTTAAAAGTCATTAGATATTTAGATTAGGTGGAATTTAACTGTCGGAAGAACATTTCCTAAGGTGCGATATGTCAGAGGGTCAACCCTTTTCAATGAATGTTCCGGCCAATGCTTGGTATTTCAAAGGTTATAGAGTATATGTTATACTCGCTTGCGGAAACTAGGCCTATATATAAAAGATTCCTTCTGTTCTTCTCCTTGAAGACATGAAACCGGCCTCGGTGGCGTCGTGGTTAGGCCATCGGTCTACAGGCTGGTAGGTACTGGGTTCGGATCCCAGTCGAGGCATGGGATTTTTAATCCAGATACCGACTCCAAACCCTGAGTGAGTGCTCCGCAAGGCTCAATGGGTAGGTGTAAACCACTTGCACCGACCAATGATCCATAACTGGTTCAACAAAGGCCATGGTTTGTGCTATCCTGCCTGTGGGAAGCGCAAATAAAAGATCCCTTGCTGCTAATCGGAAAGAGTAGCCCATTAAGTGGCGACAGCAGGTTTCCTCTCAAAATCTGTGTGGTCCTTAACCATATGTCTGACGCCATATAACCGTAAATAAAATGTGTTGAGTGCGTCGTTAAATAAAACATTCCTTTCTTTCTTTCTTTTTGGAGGCGGGTTGTAGCCCAGTGGTAAAGCGCTCGCTTGGTGGGCCCATTTGGGTTATTTCTCGTTCCAGCCAGTGTACCACAACTGGTATATCAAAGGCCGTGGTATGTGCTCTCCTGTGCATATAAAAAATCCCTTGCAACTAGTGGAAAAATGTAGCGGCTTTCCTTTCTAAGACTATATGTAAAACTTACCGAATGTTTGACATGCAGTAGCCGATCGATGATTAATAAATCAATGTGCTCTAGTGGTGTCAATGAACAAAACAAACTTTAACTTTTATCATCACTAGCAGTCCTAATATACCAATATCCAAAATAATATTGTCGACATTGTCCCCTCCCCGCCGTCCCTCGCTCAATATATCCGGAACCACCCTGAATATTGAGGTGACCAGACTGACTCATAGTTCACGTGATAATCTGGCGGGAAAATGACCACTTGGTCTTCGCATTCATTATGGTATTAAGAGATCTCAAGCCCTAGTTTAGAAATAATTTTAATAATGATAATATCATTCTATGATTGCTGGTCGCCCTCACCTTTTATTACAGAGGCCAGGGGGTATGTGGTATAAGGTCACGGAGCGATCGCCACGTCCGTGATGACCTGGCCGAATTTTTGTTTGTCCAGTTAAAGGAGCATACTCCGCTATTTGACACTGTGAAAAAGAAAGAGTAACATTGACTTTTAGAATAAAATGTTTAATCTGTTGCTATTTTAACAATATTTGACCTAAGTTGTTTTTACTGAATATGGCAAATATGTCTATATAAAGTAAAGTTAGGACACCACTAGAGCACATTAATTCATTAATCATCGGCTATTGGATGTCAAACATTTGGTAATTTTGATATATAGTAATGAGAGGAAACCCGCTACATAACTATCTGTATAGTAATGGGTGTGAAATAGCAATGCTACAGTCCCCATACGTTTTAAGTAATTCTACATTCAAGATTTATTTTAAAGGGACATACTCTAGTTTTTAAACACTAACCAATCTAATTAAAATTAGCTCCACTATTACATGTGGATCTAACAGCAGCCAGTTGGAGCTCATGTCCACCAATCAAAACCTTACTTGCAGAATCATGCCAGTGATTTGAAAATAATTTGAATTATCCTGAGGGTATACGATATGTTTCATGTGAACTACGAATGCCTTATTTAGACCAGTAGTCCCTAATGTCCAGGTAACATTTCGTCTGTAAATAATAATTTAAATATTGATCAATCACTCTTCGCCTTTTATAACGTTATTTGGGAGCATACAAATTCTAAAAATATCGGGCGAGTCTATTTTAGTGGCCGCAGTACAGCGAACCATACCAATACGTACGGGATGGGATATCAGTCTTCAATTTTACATTACAAATTATTTATTTATTAAAAAAACTAAAAACTAAATCAGTCTTCAGTTTTACATTACAAATTATTTATTTTATAAAATAAAACATGTTTTAAGGCATTCGTAATTCACACGAAACATGTCGTATACCCTCAGGATAATTCGGAATGTTTTCAAATTATTTTTAAATCACTGGCATGATTCTGCAAGTAAGGTTTTGATTGGTGGACATGAGCTCCAACTGGCTGCTGTTAGATCCACATGTAATAGTGGAGCTAATTTTAATTAGATTGACACTAACGCATATGTTTTTACTATTGTAACCGTTTTTGATAAATTAAATAATACTTTACATAGATTTCATTATTTAGATTATCAATTTCCGTACATTCGAATTGTTTTTGGTCATCCTGGTGTTTTTAATGTCACAAAATGCATTTCTCATATTTAAAAAAAAGCACGTGCGTCTGAGAAGTAACAGTTATGGAGTCCAGTTTTAGTCTATTTTTCGAGGGTATTTTACCATTTAAAAGTGACAGACTAATGTTTCACTCAATTGTAACTTTATCCAAATGTGTTACAGGTTTGTAGCTTAACTAAACTTAGTGTTAATTTTCACGGGATGAAACTAGGGTATGTCCCTTTAAGATGTATTTTGCAAAAAGGTGTGTGTGTGTGTGTGTGTGTGTGTATGTGTCTCTCTCTCTTTGTGTCTGTGTGTGTGTGTGTGTGTGTGTGTGTGTGTGTGTGTGTGTGTGTGTGTGTGTGTGTGTGGTAGTGATTGTGGTAAAGCAAGTCGTCATACTGTTGGAAAAATGATGTATAAAAAATAAAACAACGACAACGACAACGACAAAAATCCATTAAAATGCTTAATGTTTTGTGTGGCGTATATTTTAATACACCGTAACTCAAACCAGCAAAAGGCGTTCCGCTTTTGAGTGCTTAAATAGAGAATAATACATTTGATATTACTTAGATTAGCTATTATAGCCAATGAATATTAATATAGAAGAAAGTTGTGCGTCGACAAGAAATTAAAGGGGAGGGTCTATTCCACATTTTAAAGAAAAATAATTATATAATCGAGATCGCAGCTTTAAACTGAAGTACAAGACCAGTCATTCATTGAGGTTACAATTTGATGTGTTTGTACCGGCCTCGGTGCTGTCGTGGTTAAGCCATCGGACATAAAGCTGGTAGGTACTGGGTTCGCAGCCCGGTACCGGCTCCCACCCAGTGGGAGTTTTTAACGACTCAGTGGGTAGGTGTAAGACCACTACACTTTCTCAATAACCACTAACAACTAACAAGTAACCCACTGTCCTGGACAGACAGCGCAGATAGCTAAGGTATGTGCCCAGGACAGCGTGCTTGAACCTTAATTGGATATAAGCGCGAAAATAAGTTGAAATGAAATGATGTGTTTGTTTACAAAACACACAGACTTGCTGAAAACCCAGATAGGTATCTCCATTCAGCAAGCAGGTAGTGGGCGGGGCAACATTGTGTGCTTCGCTTTGGACCATGCGTTTTCTTTTATGCGGTTTTTTTTCTTGTAGATATACGATAATATATTTAACCCGGAATGTACTATTTTTGTGTATTTGGCTCTGTAAAGCTATGATTTTATCACATTCACACCCAGTCGTTCACTTATAGTTTTTTGTTTTGTTTTTTCACTTCAAAGAGAGAAAAAACTTGAAAGGTTATCACGATGGTGTTTTCTAGCAGTGTACGGGAAAGTCGTTCATTGTAGATACATGTGTAACATTCACTAAATCGTGATGTTTTGGATTTTAAAAATCTTATCACTCTCTCTGTCTCTCTCCAGTTCTCTCTATGTTCTCTGTCTCTCTCTCTCTCTCTCTCTCTCTCTCTCTCTCTCTCTCTCTCTCTCTCTCTCTCTCTCTCTCTCTCTCTCTCTCTCTCTCTCTCTCTCTCTCTCTCTCTCCACGTTAACATCATCAACAAAAATTGTTTAAGCTGACTAAATTCATCCACATTAAATCTCATATTCGTATTTGTGTGTGTGTGTGTGTGTGGGGGGGGGGGTCGAACCTTCGACTTCTTGCATGTCAAACCGACACCTAAGCACTAAATTAATCGCACATCAATATTGGATTAACATGACATCTGTATCTCACCCGGCTGGCTGACAGAGTCTGCCACTTTTTAGCCCCCCACCCCAATCCTCCAGCGGAAGAAGAGCCTATAGTCTTTCCCACAGCGAACGCCTCCCCCCCCCCCCCCCATACAGTGGCATTTACTATAAATTATTTAGTTGTCAGTCGATTGTTTTCTAAATTGGAAACAAAACATAGTTTTTAAAATTTTATTTCCAAAACACTTTTACTTTTCTTCTTACGTCAAACCAAAGTGAAATTATTTACGAAAAACAACAACATTTTTGTAGGAGGATGGGACGAATTGTAGAATTGTAGCTATGCCCTAAGTCTTTTTTCATGACTTCCTCCACCATAGTTATTCGAGACCAGGTACTATCCTGGAAATATACTTGTCAGAAAAGTGAGACTGTTTCCAAGAGCTAAAAGATCATGTAGCTCTCTGCCATTGCACCGCATAACACGGCACCGTCTCTCTGATATTTGCATTGCCCCCTTCTCTGTGCAAACTATCCTCTCCTACACATTGGTTGCCCACGCCAATTCCAGTATCCAGTATAGCAAGTTCGCCATAGAGGTCCGCCAAACACCACACAAGTAAATGTTGAGTTTCATTCATCCAGTTTCCTTTATATTGGTTGCTTGCATCCAATTCAGACTCAGGTGCGGGACGTAGCCCAGTGGTAAAAGATCGATCTATTTCTCATTCCAGCCAGTGCTCCACAACTGGTGTAACAAATCCGTGTTATGTACTGCCCTGTCTGTGGTATGATGCGTAAAATGATACCTTGCTGCTAATCGAAACGAGTAACATATTGCGTCCCCTCTCATTATCTGTCTGGGTGCTTCGTTAAATAAACCATTAATTTCTTCCAGTTAAGGTTAAGACACGCTGTTCCTTACCCATTTAAGTCCAAAAGCCTTGGTGGTGTAGTGGTTAAGTCATCGGACATAAAGCTGGTAGGTACTGGGTTCGCATCCCGGTACAAGCTCCCACCCAAAATGACTTTAACGACTCCGTGGATAGGTGCAAGGACACTACACCGACTTCTCTCTCACTAACTACTGTCAACTTATCACTAACCCACTGTCCCGGACAGACAGTCCAGGTAGCTGAGAGGTGTGTGCCCAGGACAGCGTGCTTGAACCGTAACTGGATATAAGCACGACAAAAAATGGAAAAAAAAATGAATGAGGTGAGTCAATAATTAGCAGTAGGTGAAAGGAATGTTGATTTTTCATTCATCCAATTCCATTGTTGTTCCTGCTTATGTCCAATTAAGGTTTAAGCACGCTGTCCTGTGCACACTTATCAGATCTCTGCATTGCCTCGCCAAGACATTTTTTTGCCCCCCCCCCCCCCCTCATAACACATAAAAAAGACAGCGTGGGTGCCCCACCTTTAGTATGAAATCCTGGCTACGCCACTGAATAGGTTAATGGTTAGCGGTCGCTGAAGTAAACGCTGATTTGGCTGAATTCTGTGCGGACCCTCACTGGCGTTCCTGTCAATAGCCAAGATGAGGCGATCCTCCCCGATAACTCCCCCCAAACAATGGCGGCCGCGGGTGCTCCCCTTTATGCTCCTAAATGGCGACTGATAAAGAGCCGTCATTATCTGAGGACACTGGGCAGGGCAAAGACCACAAGATTTCACGTTTGATGAAGACGTCGGTTTGGGATCTTTTCAACTGGGTTTATTAACGAGGAATGTTTTCAAAATAATGCACGGATAATGGAGGGCTCTTAAGTGGAGGTTTTGAAGCTGCGGTTATTGGGCATCAAATTGATGGAAATCTGTGTTGCTTGACCTCATATGATCTCCCTTTATGTTCGTGGAAAAAAAAAATAGGAATCTCTCTTTACGGGGACTGTGCGGTTGTTGGGCAGAAATAACTGTTCCTTGACCTCACACGATCCCAAACACTCTGCCCCGAAAAGGGAACCCTTTAGGGAAGTGCTAGTATTTGAAGTTTGAGGTCTTTGAGGCTAAATATGGATATAATCCTCCCCGAATTTGGAGATTCTTTGAAGGGGAGAAGTGCGGTCGTTAAGCAGAAATAATTGTAGATTGAACTAGCATTTGAAGCACAAACCCTGCCTCAAGCTGAGTGCTCTTTAAAGAAGGTTTTAATGTTTTTGAGGCTAAATACGGATTTAATTTACTGCAGCTTGACATCACATGATCCCTGTAACGTTCTCAAAATGCACCAAAATGGATGACTTCTTAAGGTGATTTGTCGGGTATAATTTTACATTGGGATGGAAATGGACTTCTTAACGGATGTCAGGGATGCTCTTCTGAAAGGTGTTTTTTAATTTGGTAATTTTGACTCATCAAAGGAAACCGGCTACATTTTTCCATTAGTAGCAAGTGATCTTTTATATGCACTTTCCCTACACAGGAAAGCACATACCGCGGCCTTTGACCTTCAGTTGCAAAGGATTTTTGGTAATTCTGACATATAGTCTTGGAGAGGAAACCCGCCACATTTTCCCATTAGTAGCAAGGCATCGTTTATATTCACCATCCCACAGACAGGGTGGCGCATACCACGGTCTTTGATATACCAGTTGTGGTGCACTGGCTGGAACGAGAAATTGCCCAAATGGGCCCACTGACACGGACCGATCCCAGATCGATCGCGCATCTGGCGAGCGCTTTACCACTGGGCTAAGTCCCGTCCCTTTTTTTGAATTGTAGATGATATATAGAGCAACTCTGTGACACTTTACATTAGCGGTATATTATTTTCAAACTTGGCAGGGGGCGATGAACCGTGTGTATATGTGACATGACCTCCTCCTACCCTGTCGCGGGACACGCTATCCTGCAAGGGGGAGAATAATTTGATGAAGCGTTCAGCGTTTTGAATGAGGTTTATTAAGGAGCGCTGTTTTCTAAATAAATCACGACTAATAATTGGCTGTTTAGTAATGGCTACTGAACAAATGCGGAATGGAATTATGATTGGTTGACCTCGCATGACCTCTGTTGTGTTTCGAATGTTCATTATACATGTTCAATGTCAGCCATTAAAAGTAAAGTAATAATGAAAGAAAAAACCCATTACTTTAAGGCAATGGTTATTCTGACATATGGACGACGGACGAACTGATGTACAGCGTGAGAATTTCTTTTACGAACTATTTTGAATTGTAGTCAATAACAAATATAGTAGAGTCACGGTTGTGTCGATTTTGCTTAATTCGAAATGTCCCTTGTGTCGATATTATTGGCCGCTCCCGGCCGAAAAGTGTAATAAGTTATATAACTATCACGTTTTTGTCTCGTTTTTGAGTCCATATTGTTGAGTGCATATTACGTTTGTGTCGATGTGATTGTTGAGTTTTTAAATTGGGTTTAACATCTAAAAGAATGTTTGGTCGTATTAGAAAATATTGATTTGAGTTTTTAAATTAGGTTTAACATCTAAAAGAATGTTTGGTCGTATTAGAAAATATTGATTTTGGTTGTTTAACAGGGACCTAATTCAGTAAACTATCGCAACTTTGCAATTACTACAAAGAGAGTTGCAAGGACAAAAGCGATTAAAAACAACAACAAGAAAACAGCAACACCCCTTCCCTAGCCCCACAAAACTCCCCAAACAAACAAAAAACAAAACCCCAACCAAAACAAAACAAAACCCCTCTAACCCTCACCCCAACAAAACAACAGCAAACAAACAAAAAAGCCCCCACCCACACAACAAAAAAACAAAAACAAAAACAACAACAACCCGCTAACAATAACAAAAACAACAAAAACACAAACCCAACCAGCAAAACCCCCAACAACGACAACGTATAAGAGGAAATTAAGCCGTAGGGGTTCTCACAATACAACTCAAGTGCATGCTGCAAGTCGTTATTACAAGTCACACAGTGTAAGACAATATATATGTAAGATATATCTTGATCTAGAGAAATCCTCTTTAAATCCTCACATTCAATTTGCAACGTGAATATAATGAATTTTTCTTTTACTGCAGAAAATGTAATGTCTTGGTTGGGTAAGCGTTTCTACATTCAGCTGATTGGTTTTGTTTTCTTTCCACCCAGTGCCCCACAACTGGTCAAGGGTATATGCTATTCCGTCTGCGGGATTGTGCATATAAAAGATCTCTTGCTACCAATGGAAGAATGTAGCGGGTTTCCTCTCTAAGACTGTATGTGAGAATTATCAAATGTTTGACATCCAATAGCCGATGATGAATGAATCAATGTGCTCTAGTGGTGTCGTTAAACAAAACAAACTTTGAACATTTGGAGTACTGTAGGTGAAGCTAAACCCACTCTCGAGAACAATGTCGTCGTCTCTGCAAATATGTACAAAATATATATATATTTTTTTTTTATGCATATTATTTACATAAACCAACTATGGTCTCACTACACAGTTCACTTCCGGGTGGGAGTTCATTCGTCACATATGTTGTGGTTCACATATTCACTTCTAGAAATTGGAGAATAATTAAACCAATTTGAATATTTAATGGTAAGCCTTCTGGCTGGATTTGGCCCATGATAATATATAATATTGTGCATTGACCTTTTGGGACATGGGTGTATACCGGTGTGAATGGGTTCCCGCTGAACAGGTGGTTCGGACCAGTACTACAGTCAGGTGCGGTCATATAGCAAAAAAAAACTGAGACGGAAATGTTCTGGAGTGAAAATAAATGCTTATATACTGTATGTTCGTTTAAAGTTGGGCAATTTAACATGGATTTCAGTGGTGACATACGACATCTGTGTAGTGAGACCTTGACGCTGGCGCTTCAAAATGGAAGGCTTAAACGCTCAACCTATATACATGTTTACTATAGTACATGAATGAAAGCTAACATGCCAATATTTGTTGAGCAGTGAATACCTAAGATAACGGGTGATTTACGAAAGATCACGGGCGAGTAGCGCTCAATGAAGAACCGTTACTTCTAACCTGGATTTATTTATAACCTCCGCTTATTTGCCTTCTCTTTTTATTTGTTGCGTCTCACCTTTGCTGTGGTGTGAAGCGTTCTGGACCTAATCGCGGTAACTATGTACTCTAGAAATCACACACCTGTTTCTCTGTACAAGTGGTGTACGTAGTTTCCGCGTAAAATAATGGCTGGGACAGGACGTAGCCCAGTGGTAAAGCACTCGCCTGATGTGCGGTTGGTCTAGGATCGATCCCTGACGGTGGGCACGTTGGGCTATTTGTCGTTCTCTCTCTCTCTCTATCTATCTATCTATCTCTCTCTCTCTCTCTCTCTCTCTCTCTCTCTCTCTCTCTCTCTCTCTCTCTCTCTCTCTCTCTCTCTCTCTCTCTCTCTCTCTCTCTCTCTCTCTCTCCCCAGCCAGTACACCACGACTTGTACATCAAAGGCCGTGGTATGACTACTATGTGTTATCCTGTCTACGGGATGGTACATATCAAATATCCCTTGCTGCTAATAGAAAAGAGTAGCCCTTGAAGTGGCGACAGCGGGTTTCCTCTCTGAATATCAGTGTTGTCCTTAACCATATGTCCGACGCCATATAACCATAAATAGAATGTGTTGAGTGCGTCGTTAAATAAAACATTTCCTTCCTCATTCCTTCCTGTTTTCATTTTAAGCAATATGTCTATAAAGCACTTACAGTTCCTAACTTGAAATATTATTATACTCTCATTGTGTTTTACTGTTATGTTGTAGTATAAATTTTGTCTAATTCGTGAACTAGTGCATTCAAGGAATTTAACAACACAACGAAAATGTAATACGACTTTATAACACTACCTTTATAATCCACGAATTTAGGCACCAAACAAAATACTATATGTGTGGTGTTTGTGTTTGTTTGAGTTGTTGTTGGGTTTTTATTGTTAGTGTTTTTGTTAGTTGTTGTTGTTTTGGTTTATTTATTTTATAGCAGACCCACGAAACTTTAAACGTACGAAAATAAAGGATTTCACGGAATGACAATCCATGTGTACATTAAGACATTCACTAGTTTACAGAAGCTGTAGAAATAT